>NC_142287.1:38031042-38201287 GCF_965620075.1 Prunus avium | reverse complement strand
CCTAAACCCTAAACCCTAAACCCTAAACCCTAAACCCTAAACCCTAAACCCTAAACCCTGAACCCTGAACCCTAAACCCTAAACCCTAAACCCTAAACCCTAAACCCTAAACCCTAAACCCTAAACCCTAAACCCTGAACCCTGAACCCTGAACCCTAAACCCTAAACCCTAAACCCTAAACCCTAAACCCTGAACCCTAAACCCTAAACCCTAAACCCTGAACCCTAAACCCCTAAACCCTGAACCCTGAACCCTGAACCCTAAACCCTAAACCCTAAACCCTGAACCCTGAACCCTGAACCCTAAACCCTAAACCCTGAACCCTAAACCCTAAACCCTAAACCCTAAACCCTGAACCCTAAACCCTAAACCCTAAACCCTAAACCCTAAACCCTAAACCCTAAACCCTAAACCCTAAACCCTAAACCCTAAACCCTAAACCCTAAACCCTAAACCCTAAACCCTAAACCCTAAACCCTAAAACCCTAAACCCTAAACCCTAAACCCTAAACCCTAAACCCTAAACCCTAAACCCTAAACCCTAAACCCCTAAACCCTAAACCCTGAACCCTAAACCCTAAACCCTAAACCCTAAACCCTAAACCCTAAACCCTAAACCCTAAACCCTAAACCCTGAACCCTAAACCCTAAACCCTAAACCCTAAACCCTAAACCCTAAACCCTAAACCCTAAACCCTAAACCCTAAACCCTAAACCCTAAACCCTAAACCCTAAACCCTAAACCCTAAACCCTAAACCCTAAACCCTAAACCCTAAACCCTAAACCCTGAACCCTAAACCCTAAACCCTAAACCCTAAACCCTAAACCCTAAACCCTAAACCCTAAACCCTAAACCCTAAACCCTAAACCCTAAACCCTAAACCCTAAACCCTAAACCCTAAACCCTAAACCCTAAACCCTAAACCCTAAACCCTAAACCCTAAACCCTGAACCCTAAACCCTAAACCCTAAACCCTAAACCCTAAACCCTAAACCCTAAACCCTGAACCCTAAACCCTAAACCCTAAACCCTAAACCCTAAACCCTAAACCCTAAACCCTAAACCCTAAACCCTAAACCCTAAACCCTAAACCCTAAACCCTAAACCCTAAACCCTAAACCCTAAACCCTAACCCTAAACCCTAAACCCTAAACCCTAAACCTAAATAACCCTAAACCCTAAAACCCTAAACCCTAAACCCTAAACCCTAAACCCTAAACCCTAAACCCTAAACCCTAAACCCTGAACCCTAAACCCTGAACCCTAAACCCTAAACCCTAAACCCTAAACCCTAAACCCTAAACCCTAAACCTGAACCCTAAACCTTAAACCCTAAACCCTAACCTAAACCTAACCCTAAACTGAACCCTAAACCCTAAACCCTAAACCCTGAACCCTAAACCCTAAACCCTAAACCCTAAACCCTAAACCCTAAACCCTAAACCCTAAACCCTAAACCCTAAACCCTAAACCCTAAACCCTAAACCCTAAACCCTAAACCCTAAACCCTAAACCCTAAACCCTAAACCCTAAACCCTAAACCCTAAACCCTAAACCCTAAACCCTAAACCCTAAACCCTAAACCCTAAACCCTAAACCCTAAACCCTAAACCCTGAACCCTAAACCCTAAACCCTAAACCCTAAACCCTAAACCCTAAACCCTAAACCCTAAACCCTAAACCCTAAACCCTAAACCCTAAACCCTGAACCCTGAACCCTAAACCCTAAACCCTAAACCCTAAACCCTAAACCCTAAACCCTAAACCCTAAACCCTAAACCCTAAACCCTAAACCCTGAACCCTAAACCCTGAACCCTAAACCCTAAACCCTAAACCCTAAACCCTAAACCCTGAACCCTAAACCCTAAACCCTAAACCCTAAACCCTAAACCCTAAACCCTAAACCCTAAACCCTAAACCCTAAACCCTAAACCCCTAAACCCTGAACCCTAAACCCTAAACCCTAAACCCTAAACCCTAAACCCTAAACCCTAAACCCTAAACCCTAAACCCTAAACCCTAAACCCTGAACCCTAAACCCTAAACCCTAAACCCTAAACCCTAAACCCTAAACCCTAAACCCTAAACCCTAAACCCTGAACCCTGAACCCTGAACCCTAAACCCTAAACCCTAAACCCTAAACCCTAAACAGAACCGGTTCAGCTAACCTAGTCCGTACAGTGAGCTAGGGTTGGCTGATACAGGTGCTAGAAGTGGTCAATTTGATGGGAAAAAACATCAGGATTCAAATTAGAGATTAAGGATTCAAAAGGGCAGAAACGTTTCGCCAAAAGAAGACAGAACCGGTTCAGCTAACCTAGTCCGTACAGTGAGCTAGGGTTGGCTGATACAGGTGCTAGAAGTGGTCAATTTGATGGGAAAAAACATCAGGATTAAAATTATTGATTGAGGATTCAATAGGGCAGAAAAGTTCCGCAAAAACAAGACTGAACCGGTTCAGCTAACCCAGTCCGTACAGTGAGCTAGGGTTGGCTGATACAGGTGCTAGAAGTATTCAATTTGATCGGAGAAAACATCAGGATTCAAATTAGAGATTGAGGATTCAAAAGGGCAGAAAAGTTCCGCAACAAGAAGACTGAACCGGTTCAGCTAACCCAGTCCGTACAGTGAGCTAGGGTTGGCTGATACAGGTGCTAGAAGTGGTCAATTTGATGGGGGAAAACATCAGGATTCAAATTAGAGATTGAGGATTCCAGAGGGCAGACAAGATCAGCAAAAACAGGACTGAACCGGTTCAGCTATCCCAGTCCCTACAGTGAGCTAGGTTTGGCTGATACAGGTGCTAGAAGTCGTCAATTTGATGGGAAAAAACATCAGGATTCAAATTAGAGATTGTGTATTCAAAAGGGCAGAAAAGATCTGCAGAAACAAGACTGAACCGGTTCAGCTAATTCAGTCCGTACAGTGAGCTTGAGTTGGCTGATACAGGTGCTTGAAGTCGTCAATTTGATGGGAAAAAACATCAGGATTCAAATTAGAGATTGTGGATTCAAAGGGGCTGAAGAGATCTGCAAAAACAAGACTGAACCGGTTCAGCTATCCCAGTCCGTACAGTGAGCTAGGGTTGGCTGATACAGGTGCTAGAAGTGGTCAATTTGATGGGAGAAAACATCAGGATTGAAATTAGAGATTGAGGATTCCAAAGGGAAGACAAGATCAGCAAAAATAAGACTGAACCGGTTCAGCTAACCCAGTCCGTACAGTGAGCTAGGGTTGGCTGATACAGGTGCTAGAAGTGGTCAATTTGGTGGGAGAAAACATCAGGATTCAAATTAGGGATTGAGGATTCCAAAGGGCAGAAAATATAAGCAAAATCAAGACTGAACCGGTTCAGCTAACCCAGTCCGTACAGTAAGCTAGGGTTGGCTGATACAGGTGCTAGAAGTGGTCAATTTGATGGGAGAAAACATCAGGATTCAAATTAGAGATTGAGGATTCTAAAGGGCAGCAAAAACAGGACTGAACCGGTTCAGCTAACCCTGTCCGAACAATGAGCTAGGGTTGGCTGATACAGGTGCTAGAAGTGGTCAATTTGATGGGAGAAAACAACAGGATTCAAATTAGAGATTGAGGATTCCAAAGGGGAGAAAAGATCAGCAAAAACAAGACTGAACCTGTTCAGCTAACCCAGTCCGTACAGTGAGCTAGGGTTGGCTGATACAGGTTCTAGAAGTGGTCAATTTGATGGGAGAAAACATCAGGATTCAAATTAGAGATTGATGATTCAAAAGGGCAGAAACGTTTCGCCAAAAGAAGATAGAACCGGTTCAGCTAACCTAGTCCGTACAGTGAGCTAGGGTTGGCTGATACAGGTGCTAGAAGTGGTCAATTTGATGGGAAAAAACATCAGGATTCAAATTAGAGATTGAGGATTCCAAAGGGGAGAAAAGATCAGCAAAAACAAGACTGAACCGGTTCAGCTAATTCAGTCCGTACAGTGAGCTAGAGTTGGCTGATACAGGTGCTTGAAGTCGTCAATTTGATGGGAAAAAACATCAGGTTTCAAATTAGAGATTGTGGATTCAAAGGGGCTGAAGAGATCTGCAAAACCAAGACTGAACCGGTTCAGCTATCCCAGTCCGTACAGTGAGCTAGGGTTGGCTGATACAGGTGCTAGAAGTGGTCAATTTGATGGGAGAAAACATCAGGATTGAAATTAGAGATTGAGGATTCCAAAGGGAAGACAAGATCAGCAAAAATAAGACTGAACCGGTTCAGCTAACCCAGTCCGTACAGTGAGCTAGGGTTGGCTGATACAGGTTCTAGAAGTGGTCAATTTGATGGGAGAAAACATCAGGATTCAAATTAGAGATTGAGGATTCAAAAGGGCAGAAACGTTTCGCCAAAAGAAGACAGAACCGGTTCAGCTAACCTAGTCCGTACAGTGAGCTAGGGTTGGCTGATACAGGTGCTAGAAGTGGTCAATTTGATGGGAAAAAACATCAGGATTCAAATTAGAGATTGAGGATTCCAAAGGGGAGAAAAGATCAGCAAAAACAAGACTGAACCTGTTCAGCTAACCCAGTCCGTACAGTGAGCTAGGGTTGGCTGATACAGGTTCTAGAAGTATTCAATTTGATCAGAGAAAACATCAGGATTCAAATTAGAGATTGAGGATTCAAAAGGGCAGAAAAGTTCCGCAACAAGAAGACTGAACCGGTTCAGCTAACCCAGTCCGTACAGTGAGCTAGGGTTGGCTGATACAGGTGCTAGAAGTGGTCAATTTGATGGGAGAAAACATCAGGATTCAAATTAGAGATTGAGGATTCCAGAGGGCAGACAAGATCAGCAAAAACAGGACTGAACCGGTTCAGCTATCCCAGTCCCTACAGTGAGCTAGGTTTGGCTGATACAGGTGCTAGAAGTCGTCAATTTGATGGGAAAAAACATCAGGATTCAAATTAGAGATTGTGTATTCAAAAGGGCAGAAAAGATCTGCAGAAACAAGACTGAACCGGTTCAGCTAATTCAGTCCGTACAGTGAGCTAGAGTTGGCTGATACAGGTGCTTGAAGTCGTCAATTTGATGGGAAAAAACATCAGGATTCAAATTAGAGATTGTGGATTCAAAGGGGCTGAAGAGATCTGCAACAACAAGACTGAACCGGTTCAGCTATCCCAGTCCGTACAGTGAGCTAGGGTTGGCTGATACAGGTGCTAGAAGTGGTCAATTTGATGGGAGAAAACATCAGGATTGAAATTAGAGATTGAGGATTCCAAAGGGAAGACAAGATCAGCAAAAATAAGACTGAACCGGTTCAGCTAACCCAGTCCGTACAGTGAGCTAGGGTTGGCTGATACAGGTGCTAGAAGTGGTCAATTTGGTGGGAGAAAACATCAGGATTCAAATTAGGGATTGAGGATTCCAAAGGGCAGAAAATATAAGCAAAATCAAGACTGAACCGGTTCAGCTAACCCAGTCCGTACAGTGAGCTAGGGTTGGCTGATACAGGTGCTAGAAGTGGTCAATTTGATCGGAGAAAACATCAGGATTCAAATTAGAGATTGAGGATTCCAAAGGGCAGAAAAGTTCCGCAAAAAGAAGACTGAACCTGTTCAGCTAACCCAGTCCGTACAATGAGCTAGGGTTGGCTGATACAGGTGCTAGAAGTGGTCAATTTGATGGGAGAAAACATCAGGATTCAAATTAGAGATTGAGGATTCTAAAGGGCAGCAAAAACAGGACTGAACCGGTTCAGCTAACCCTGTCCGAACAATGAGCTAGGGTTGGCTGATACAGGTGCTAGAAGTGGTCAATTTGATGGGAGAAAACAACAGGATTCAAATTAGAGATTGAGGATTCCAAAGGGGAGAAAAGATCAGCAAAAACAAGACTGAACCTGTTCACCTAACCCAGTCCGTACAGTGAGCTAGGGTTGGCTGATACAGGTTCTAGAAGTGGTCAATTTGATGGGAGAAAACATCAGGATTCAAATTAGAGATTGAGGATTCAAAAGGGCAGAAACGTTTCGCCAAAAGAAGACAGAACCGGTTCAGCTAACCTAGTCCGTACAGTGAGCTAGGGTTGGCTGATACAGGTGCTAGAAGTGGTCAATTTGATGGGAAAAAACATCAGGATTCAAATTAGAGATTGAGGATTCCAAAGGGGAGAAAAGATCAGCAAAAACAAGACTGAACCTGTTCACCTAACCCAGTCCGTACAGTGAGCTAGGGTTGGCTGATACAGGTGCTAGAAGTGGTCAATTTGATGGGAAAAAACATCAGGATTCAAACTAGAGATTTAGGATTCCAAAGGGGAGAAAAGATCAGCAAAAACAAGACTGAACCTGTTCAGCTAACCCAGTCCGTACAGTGAGCTAGGGTTGGCTGATACAGGTGCTAGAAGTGGTCAATTTGGTGGGAGAAAACATCAGGATTCAAATTAGGGATTGAGGATTCCAAAGGGCAGAAAATATAAGCAAAATCAAGACTGAACCGGTTCAGCTAACCCAGTCCGTACAGTGAGCTAGGGTTGGCTGATACAGGTGCTAGAATTGGTCAATTTGATCGGAGAAAACATCAGGATTCAAATTAGAGATTGAGGATTCCAAAGGGCAGAAAAGTTCCGCAAAAAGAAGACTGAACCTGTTCAGCTAACCCAGTCCGTACAATGAGCTAGGGTTGGCTGATACAGGTGCTAGAAGTGGTCAATTTGATGGGAGAAAACATCAGGATTCAAATTAGAGATTGAGGATTCTAAAGGGCAGCAAAAACAGGACTGAACCGGTTCAGCTAACCCTGTCCGAACAATGAGCTAGGGTTGGCTGATACAGGTGCTAGAAGTGGTCAATTTGATGGGAGAAAACATCAGGATTCAAATTAGAGATTGAGGATTCCAAAGGGGAGAAAAGATCAGCAAAAACAAGACTGAACCTGTTCAGCTAACCCAGTCCGTACAGTGAGCTAGGGTTGGCTGATACAGGTTCTAGAAGTGGTCAATTTGATGGGAGAAAACATCAGGATTCAAATTAGAGATTGAGGATTCAAAAGGGCAGAAACGTTTCGCCAAAAGAAGACAGAACCGGTTCAGCTAACCTAGTCCGTACAGTGAGCTAGGGTTGGCTGATACAGGTTCTAGAAGTGGTCAATTTGATGGGAGAAAACATCAGGATTCAAATTAGAGATTGAGGATTCAAAAGGGCAGAAACGTTTCGCCAAAAGAAGACAGAACCGGTTCAGCTAACCTAGTCCGTACAGTGAGCTAGGGTTGGCTGATACAGGTGCTAGAAGTGGTCAATTTGATGGGAAAAAACATCAGGATTAAAATTATTGATTGAGGATTCAAAAGGGCAGAAAAGTTCCGCAAAAACAAGACTGAACCGGTTCAGCTAACCCAGTCCGTACAGTGAACTAGGGTTGGCTGATACAGGTGCTAGAAGTGGTCAATTTGATGGGAGAAAACATCAGGATTGAAATTAGAGATTGAGGATTCCAAAGGGAAGACAAGATCAGCAAAAACAAGACTGAACCGGTTCAGCTAACCCAGTCCGTACAATGAGCTAGGGTTGGCTGATACAAGTGCTAATAGTGGTCAATTTGATGAAAGAAAACATCATGATTAAAATTAGAGATTGAGGATTCCAAATGGCATAAAAGATAAGCAAAAACAAGACTGAACCGGTTCAGCTAACCCAGTCCGTACAGTGAGCTAGGGTTGGCTGATACAGGTGCTAGAAGTGGTCAATTTGGTGGGAGAAAACATCAGGATTCAAATTAGGGATTGAGGATTCCAAAGGGCAGAAAATATAAGCAAAATCAAGACTGAACCGGTTCAGCTAACCCAGTCCGTACAGTGAGCTAGGGTTGGCTGATACAGGTTCTAGAAGTGGTCAATTTGATGGGAGAAAACATCAGGATTCAAATTAGAGATTGAGGATTCAAAAGGGCAGAAACGTTTCGCCAAAAGAAGACAGAACCGGTTCAGCTAACCTAGTCCGTACAGTGAGCTAGGGTTGGCTGATACAGGTGCTAGAAGTGGTCAATTTGATGGGAAAAAACATCAGGATTAAAATTATTGATTGAGGATTCAAAAGGGCAGAAAAGTTCCGCAAAAACAAGACTGAACCGGTTCAGCTAACCCAGTCCGTACAGTGAGCTAGGGTTGGCTGATACAGGTGCTAGAAGTATTCAATTTGATCGGAGAAAACATCAGGATTCAAATTAGAGATTGAGGATTCAAAAGGGCAGAAAAGTTCCGCAACAAGAAGACTGAACCGGTTCAGCTAACCCAGTCCGTACAGTGAGCTAGGGTTGGCTGATACAGGTGCTAGAAGTGGTCAATTTGATGGGAGAAAACATCAGGATTCAAATTAGAGATTGAGGATTCCAGAGGGCAGACAAGATCAGCAAAAACAGGACTGAACCGGTTCAGCTATCCCAGTCCCTACAGTGAGCTAGGTTTGGCTGATACAGGTGCTAGAAGTCGTCAATTTGATGGGAAAAAACATCAGGATTCAAATTAGAGATTGTGTATTCAAAAGGGCAGAAAAGATCTGCAGAAACAAGACTGAACCGGTTCAGCTAATTCAGTCCGTACAGTGAGCTAGAATTGGCTGATACAGGTGCTTGAAGTCGTCAATTTGATGGGAAAAAACATCAGGATTCAAATTAGAGATTGTGGATTCAAAGGGGCTGAAGAGATCTGCAAAAACAAGACTGAACCGGTTCAGCTATCCCAGTCCGTACAGTGAGCTAGGGTTGGCTGATACAGGTGCTAGAAGTGGTCAATTTGATGGGAGAAAACATCAGGATTGAAATTAGAGATTGAGGATTCAAAAGGGAAGACAAGATCAGCAAAAATAAGACTGAACCGGTTCAGCTAACCCAGTCCGTACAGTGAGCTAGGGTTGGCTGATACAGGTGCTAGAAGTGGTCAATTTGGTGGGAGAAAACATCAGGATTCAAATTAGGGATTGAGGATTCCAAAGGGCAGAAAATATAAGCAAAATCAAGACTGAACCGGTTCAGCTAACCCAGTCCGTACAGTGAGCTAGGGTTGGCTGATACAGGTGCTAGAAGTGGTCAATTTGATCGGAGAAAACATCAGGATTCAAATTAGAGATTGAGGATTCCAAAGGGCAGAAAAGTTCCGCAAAAAGAAGACTGAACCTGTTCAGCTAACCCAGTCCGTACAATGAGCTAGGGTTGGCTGATACAGGTGCTAGAAGTGGTCAATTTGATGGGAGAAAACATCAGGATTCAAATTAGAGATTGAGGATTCTAAAGGGCAGCAAAAACAGGACTGAACCGGTTCAGCTAACCCTGTCCGAACAATGAGCTAGGGTTGGCTGATACAGGTGCTAGAAGTGGTCAATTTGATGGGAGAAAACATCAGGATTCAAATTAGAGATTGAGGATTCAAAAGGGCAGAAACGTTTCGCCAAAAGAAGACAGAACCGGTTCAGCTAACCTAGTCCGTACAGTGAGCTAGGGTTGGCTGATACAGGTGCTAGAAGTGGTCAATTTGATGGGAAAAAACATCAGGATTCAAACTAGAGATTGAGGATTCCAAAGGGGAGAAAAGATCAGCAAAAACAAGACTGAACCTGTTCAGCTAACCCAGTCCGTACAGTGAGCTAGGGTTGGCTGATACAGGTTCTAGAAGTGGTCAATTTGATGGGAGAAAACATCAGGATTCAAATTAGAGATTGAGGATTCAAAAGGGCATAAACGTTTCGCCAAAAGAAGACAGAACCGGTTCAGCTAACCTAGTCCGTACAGTGAGCTAGGGTTGGCTGATACAGGTGCTAGAAGTGGTCAATTTGATGGGAAAAAACATCAGGATTAAAATTATTGATTGAGGATTCAAAAGGGCAGAAAAGTTCCGCAAAAACAAGACTGAACCGGTTCAGCTAACCCAGTCCGTACAGTGAGCTAGGGTTGGCTGATACAGGTGCTAGAAGTATTCAATTTGATCGGAGAAAACATCAGGATTCAAATTAGAGATTGAGGATTCAAAAGGGCAGAAAAGTTCCGCAACAAGAAGACTGAACCGGTTCAGCTAACCCAGTCCGTACAGTGAGCTAGGGTTGGCTGATACAGGTGCTAAAAGTGGTCAATTTGATGGGAGAAAACATCAGGATTCAAATTAGAGATTGAGGATTCCAGAGGGCAGACAAGATCAGCAAAAACAGGACTGAACCGGTTCAGCTAACCCAGTCCGTACAATGAGCTAGGGTTGGCTGATACAAGTGCTAGAAGTGGTCAATTTGATGGCAGAAAACATCAGGATTCAAATTAGAGATTGAGGATTCCAAAGGGCAGAAAGGATAAGCAAAAACAAGACTGAACCGGTTCAGCTAACCCAGTACGTACAATGAGTTAGGGTTGGCTGATACAGGTGCTAGAAGTGGTCAATTTGATGGGAGAAAACATCAGGATTCAAATTAGAGATGGAGGATTCAAAAGGGCAGAAAAGTTCAGCAAAAAGAAGACTGAACCTGTTCAGCTAACCCAGTCCGTACAGTGAGCTAGGGTTGGCTGATACAGGTGCTAGAAGTGGTCAATTTGATGGGAGAAAACATCAGGATTGAAATTAGAGATTGAGGATTCCAGAGGGCAGCCAAGATCAGCAAAAACAAGACTGAACCGGTTCAACTAACCCAGTCCGTAAAATGAGCTAGGGTTGGCTGATACAAGTGCTAATAGTGGTCAATTTGATGGAAGAAAACATCAGGATTCAAATTAGAGATTAAGGATTCCAAAGGGGAGAAAAGATCAGCAAAAACAAGACTGAACAGGTACAGGTAACCCAGTCCGTACAGTGAGCTAGGGTTGGCTGATACAGGTGCTAGAAGTGGTCAATTTGATGGGAGAAAACATCAGGATTCAAATTAGAGATTGAGGATTCCAAAGGGCAGCAAAAACAGGACTGAACCGGTTCAGCTAACCCAGTCCGTACAGTGACCTAGGGTTGGCTAATACAAGTGCTAGAAGTGGTCAATTTGATGGTAGAAAACATCAGGATTCAAATTAGAGATTGAGGATTCTAAAGGGCAGCAAAAACAGGACTGAACCGGTTCAGCTAACCCTGTCCGTACAATGAGCTAGGGTTGGCTGATACAGGTGCTAGAAGTGGTCAATTTGATGGGAGAAAACATCAGGATTCAAATTAGAGATTGAGGATTCAAAAGTGCAGAAAAGTTCAGCAAAAAGAAGACTGAACCTGTTCAGCTAACCCAGTCCGTACAGTGAGCTAGGGTTGGCTGATACAGGTGCTAGAAGTGGTCAATTTGATGGGAGAAAACATCAGGATTGAAATTAGAGATTGAGGATTCCAGAGGGCAGCCAAGATCAGCAAAAACAAGACTGAACCGGTTCAACTAACCCAGTCCGTAAAATGAGCTAGGGTTGGCTGATACAAGTGCTAATAGTGGTCAATTTGATGGAAGAAAACATCAGGATTCAAATTAGAGATTAAGGATTCCAAAGGGGAGAAAAGATCAGCAAAAACAAGACTGAACAGGTACAGGTAACCCAGTCCGTACAGTGAGCTAGGGTTGGCTGATACAGGTGCTAGAAGTGGTCAATTTGATGGGAGAAAACATCAGGATTCAAATTAGAGATTGAGGATTCCAAAGGGCAGCAAAAACAGGACTGAACCGGTTCAGCTAACCCAGTCCGTACAGTGACCTAGGGTTGGCTAATACAAGTGCTAGAAGTGGTCAATTTGATGGTAGAAAACATCAGGATTCAAATTAGAGATTGAGGATTCTAAAGGGCAGCAAAAACAGGACTGAACCGGTTCAGCTAACCCTGTCCGTACAATGAGCTAGGGTTGGCTGATACAGGTGCTAGAAGTGGTCAATTTGATGGGAGAAAACATCAGGATTCAAATTAGAGATTGAGGATTCAAAAGTGCAGAAAAGTTCAGCAAAAAGAAGACTGAACCTGTTCAGCTAACCCAGTCCGTACAGTGAGCTAGGGTTGGCTGATACAGGTGCTAGAAGTGGTCAATTTGATGGGAGAAAACATCAGGATTGAAATTAGAGATTGAGGATTCCAGAGGGCAGCCAAGATCAGCAAAAACAAGACTGAACCGGTTCAACTAACCCAGTCCGTAAAATGAGCTAGGGTTGGCTGATACAAGTGCTAATAGTGGTCAATTTGATGGAAGAAAACATCAGGATTCAAATTAGAGATTAAGGATTCCAAAGGGGAGAAAAGATCAGCAAAAACAAGACTGAACAGGTACAGGTAACCCAGTCCGTACAGTGAGCTAGGGTTGGCTGATACAGGTGCTAGAAGTGGTCAATTTGATGGGAGAAAACATCAGGATTCAAATTAGAGATTGAGGATTCCAAAGGGCAGCAAAAACAGGACTGAACCGGTTCAGCTAACCCAGTCCGTACAGTGACCTAGGGTTGGCTAATACAAGTGCTAGAAGTGGTCAATTTGATGGTAGAAAACATCAGGATTCAAATTAGAGATTGAGGATTCTAAAGGGCAGCAAAAACAGGACTGAACCGGTTCAGCTAACCCTGTCCGTACAATGAGCTAGGGTTGGCTGATACAGGTGCTAGAAGTGGTCAATTTGATGGGAGAAAACATCAGGATTCAAATTAGAGATTGAGGATTCAAAAGTGCAGAAAAGTTCAGCAAAAAGAAGACTGAACCTGTTCAGCTAACCCAGTCCGTACAGTGAGCTAGGGTTGGCTGATACAGGTGCTAGAAGTGGTCAATTTGATGGGAGAAAACATCAGCATTGAAATTAGAGATTGAGGATTCCAAAGGGCAGACAAGATCAGCAAAAACAAGACTGAACCGGTTCAGCTAACCCAGTCCGTACAATGAGCTAGGGTTGGCTGATACAAGTGCTAATAGTGGTCAATTTGATGGAAGAAAACATCAGGATTCAAATTAGTGATTAAGGATTCCAAAGGGGAGAAAAGATCAGCAAAAACAAGACTGAACAGGTACAGCTAACCCAGTCCGTACAGTGAGCTAGGGTTGGCTGATACAGTTGCTAGAAGTGGTCATTTTGATGGGAGAAAACATCAGGATTCAAATTAGAGATTGAGGATTCCAAAGGGCAGCAAAAACAGGACTGAACCGGTTCAGCTAACCCAGTCCGTACAGTGACCTAGGGTTGGCTGATACAAGTGCTAGAAGTGGTCAATTTGATGGGAGAAAACATCAGGATTCAAATTAGAGATTGAGGATTCTAAATGGCAGCAAAAACAGGACTGAACCGGTTCAGCTAACCTGTCCGTACAATGAGCTAGGGTTGGCTGATACAGGTGCTAGAAGTGGTCAATTTGATGGGAGAAAACATCAGGATTCAAATTAGAGATTGAGGATTCAAAAGGGCAGAAAAGTTTCGCCAAAAGAAGACAGAACCGGTTCAGCTAACCTAGTCCGTACAGTGAGCTAGGGTTGGCTGATACAGGTGCTAGAAGTGGTCAATTTGATGGGAAAAAACATCAGGATTAAAATTATTGATTGAGGATTCAAAAGGGCAGAAAAGTTCCGCAAAAAGAAGACTGAACCTGTTCAGCTAACCCAGTCCGTACAGTGAACTAGGGTTGGCTGATACAGGTGCTAGAAGTGGTCAATTTGATCGGAGAAAACATCAGGATTCAAATTAGAGATTGAGGATTCTAAAGGGCAGCAAAAACAGGACTGAACCGGTTCAGCTAACCCTGTCCGTACAATGAGCTAGGGTTGGCTGATACAGGTGCTAGAAGTGGTCAATTTGATGGGAGAAAACATCAGGATTCAAATTAGAGATTGAGGATTCCAAAGGGGAGAAAAGATCAGCAAAAACAAGACTGAACCTGTTCAGCTAACCCAGTCCGTACAGTGAGCTAGGGTTGGCTGATACAGGTGCTAGAAGTGTTCAATTTGATGGGAGAAAACATCAGGATTCAAATTAGAGATTGAGGATTCAAAAGGGCAGAAACGTTTCGCCAAAAGAAGACAGAACCGGTTCAGCTAACCTGGTCCGTACGTGAGCTAGGGTTGGCTTCTACAGGTGCTAAAAGTGGTCAATTTGATGGGAAAAAACATCAGGATTAAAATTATTGATTGAGGATTCAAAAGGGCAGAAAAGTTCCGCAAAAAGAAGACTGAACCTGTTCAGCTAACCCAGTCCGTACAGTGAGCTAGGGTTGGCTGATACAGGTGCTAGAAGTGGTCAATTTGATGGGAGAAAACATCAGGATTCAAATTAGAGATTGAGGATTCCAAAGGGCAGCAAAAACAGGACTGAACCGGTTCAGCTAACCCAGTCCGTACAATGAGCTAGGGTTGGCTGATACAAGTGCTAATAGTGGTCAATTTGATGGAAGAAAACCTCAGGATTAAAATTAGAGATTGAGGATTCCAAAGGGCAGAAAAGATAAGCTAAATCAAGACTGAACCGGTTCAGCTAACCCAGTCCGTACAGTGAGCTAGGGTTGGCTGATACAGGTGCTAGAAGTGGTCAATTTGATCGGAGAAAACATCAGGATTCAAATTAGAGATTGAGGATTCAAAAGGGCAGAAAAGTTCCGCAAAAAGAAGACTGAACCTGTTCAGCTAACCCAGTCCGTACAATGAGCTAGGGTTGGCTGATACAGGTGCTAGAAGTGGTCAATTTGATCGGAGAAAACATCAGGATTCAAATTAGAGATTAAGGATTCCAAAGGGGAGAAAAGATCAGCAAAAACAAGACTGAACAGGTACAGCTAACCCAGTCCGTACAGTGAGCTAGGTGTGGGAGCAAATATTTTCGTCTCCAATCAGAGCATGCCACGTGGAAAAGAAGATTATCCCTTAAATTAATTAATTAAACCATTTATTGGGATAATTGATTAATTAGGATAATATCTTAATTATATGGTATTATCTCATAATTAATAAAGATAATACCATTAATTGGGATATTATCATAATAAAGGGATATTATCTTATAATTAATGAGATAATATCATTAATTTAGTTATTATCTTATCACAGGGATAATATCTTAATTATCGGGTATTATCTTATAATTAAACGAGATAATTCAGATATTATCCGACTCGATCTCTACGAAACCCTAGCCCCGAGGCTACGAAACCCTAGCCCCGAGGCTCCTATAAATAGATGACTTCATTCATCATTCAAGGTACATCTAAACCTACATCTAAAAACCCGAGAAAATACCCGAAGCTCTCTCTCCCTCTCCACTCTCCACTCTCCATATTTTCTCCACACGGCTCCGGCCACCACACACGGCTCCGGCCACCCGGTTCACACCATACAAACTCCGTACCCTTCGCTTAGCTATTGTTTTCCTACAAACACTTGAACTAACTTAGGCATCGGAGGGCCTTTGGCCAACACCCCCCGGGTGTGGTCTATTTACTCCAATCTGTTTTACAGGAATCGAGAAGGAGAGAGAAGGAAGATCGAAGGTTCGAGGATCTAGAAGCGAATATTCTCCCGCGAGATTATTTGCACAAACATTTGGTGCTTTCATTGAGAGCACGAGTTATACTCAACGCGTGCTCAAGGAATCCGTTCCTCCTATTTTCCAATCCACCGAAGCCTTCCAAACAACCATGGTTGGAAGCATGAAGACGAGGGGCAAGACCGCCGCGATGGCAAAATCCGTGACGGCCCAAAGCTACTCCTCCCACGATCCCGCGATCGACATGGTGGCACCACCACCTTTAGCCGCCATGAACCCGCAACAAACCACCGCGCCACCTGCCGGACCGCCAGCTGGGACCACCGCACTAGCCGTCGTCGTACCATCTCAAGGCCCCATGGCCGGATCTGGCTACCTTCATAGCACCGCTGCCGAGCATGGTGGAACCTCCCATCAAGGTGGGCTCACTACCACCGCCGACTTTGGCCCAATCTTGGAGCAACTTCATCCATTCCCTCCATTGCCTCCGCGCCCGACGCATGCTCTCGCTCACACCTCTAATGAAGCCCTAGCCCGTGTGCAATTGGGCTCCACGCACTTCTCTCCTCCCGATCCACGAAGTCAAGTGGACCTCAATCTGAGAGTCGACCAGCTAGCTCAGAAAGTTGACCAACTCATCAACCACATAAGCATGGCTCAAAACCTTGGCCTTGGACAACTGGGTGAAGAGAGAAGGATGGACGGACACGCCGACATGCAGTTCGATGGGTACCGAGCAGGTCAAGCAGGAATAGGCAGACAAGGAGATGGACAACAACGTGGTCAGCTTGTCGACATGTCGCAAGCATCCGCGAGCCACACTCAGAGCAGACGAAGTCTCCCATCTAGATTGAATCTAAGGGCCAATGTGCGTGAAAGGCTAGGCCCACAACCTGGCATCCGAGCTCGCCTGGGCCCGCAGGGAAACGTTCTGGAAAGGCTAGGCTCCCAGAGAGGTCAACCCGATGGCCATCGCAATGAGGATCGTGAAGAAAGGCGCTCCTCTGCTCGCTCACAAAGAAATGTTCACGAAAGGCTAGGCTCTCAGGGAGGTCAACCAGATAACCCTCACAATGAGGACCGTGAAGAAAGGCGCTCCGCTGCTCACTCTCGAAGAACCAATTCTCACCGCCAAGCGGAGAATACCTCGCAAGCGCAGTCTACCAACACGCCGCCAAGGCGGCGCAGCCGAGAAGGTCAACCCTCGCAAACCAACGAGGAAGTCAGTCAGCGTCGTCCAAATCGCCGAGGACGCCCACGTGACCGACTAACCGTGCGTGTCGAAGACGTTGAGAAGCTTGTAAATAACCGACTTCGAGACTTAAAGATTGGCGGAAATTTCGAAGATACACTACGCATGGAAGTAGACCGAGCAAATTCCTCACCTTTCACTGCCGAAATCGAGCAGGCTACTCCTCCGAAACGATTCTCAACGCCCTCTTTCACCTGCTTCAAAGGGGATTCTGATCCCGAAAGCCATCTGAAGCATTTCAAGAGCCTTATGATTCTCTACAAAGCCGAAGACGCGCTAATGTGCAAGGTGTTTGCAATGACTTTGCGAGGAGCAGCTCAGGACTGGTTCCATACTCTGCCCTCCGGGTCGATCAACAGCTTCAAGGAGCTTGCTTATGTCTTCACCAAAGAGTACACTTCTTATCGGACGATCAAGAAGAACCATGACCACCTGTACAACCTGCGCAAGAAGCCCAATGAATCTCTTCGAGATTACATCAAGAGATTCAAAGCAAAAAAGGCTAACATCGTAGGATGTGATGACCGAATCGCGTCCTCTGCATTTAAGAAAGGTCTTCCAGCTGAGCACGACTTATACCGCGAGCTGACTATCACTCCCAGCCAGACTTTGGCAGAGGTCTTCGCGACTGCAGAACGCTACGCGCTCTGGGATGACGATCGAATCGCCGCAAAGAAGTCCACCGAGCAGGAAGATCAGCCGACCAAGCGGGCAAGCCAAAGAAGCGACAGGTTTAGCAGCAGGGAAAAAGACAAACGTAGGTCGCGCCCACAAGGAGACGCTACGACGAAGGAGAACTACACCAAGTTCTCCATCCCTATACATCAAATTTTAGCCCAAGTAAAGGACAAACCTTGGGTAAAAAGACCGCCACCCTTGAAGGGAGATCCGGATAAGAGGGATACCAGAAAGTATTGTGCCTTCCATGCGACACACGGGCACAATACAAATAATTGCTTTGCTTGGAAAGCGCACCTAGAAGAACTCGTGAGAGAAGGTCACTGCACGGAGTTCATCGCGAAGCAGGCCATCCAACGAATTGAGGACCGCGATGCCGCCAAGGAGCCACCTCAAAAAGTCATAAGGATTAACACAATCCTGGCTGATTCCGAGGAGTCTGGGCTGACCAGCAAGGAAAAGAAGACGAAAATCAAACAGGCCACTGTCATCTCCCAGATCTCCACTAGTCTCCCACTGGCGGAAGACGATCCCGTGATCGGCTTCCAAAAGAAAGATCTAGTCGGCCTCGACCTGCCACACAACGACGCTCTAGTCATTAGCATTCAAATTGCTCAGGCCATGGTCGATCAAATCCATGCAGACGAGGGCAGTGCAGCCAATATCCTACAATTGGCAGTCATCCAGCAGATGGGCTTAGAGACAAAAATCAACAAATCAGCTAGGTCACTAACCGGCTTCAATGGCGCAACAACGGTTACCGTAGGCACGATAGATCTCGACGTCTACTCCCCACCTGTAATCAGCTCGCAAACATTCATGGTCATTGATGAAGTCTCGCCCTACAATGGCATTCTGGGCAGACCATGGATCAGCAAAATCAACGCCATCACCTCCGCCACACATCAGAAAATCCGCAACCCTATCCCTGGGGGCGGTATCGGTCAGATCAACAGTGATCAGGCAATGGCGAGGAAATGCTCAGCTCAAGGGCTGAAGAGAAGCAAGCAAACACAGTTCCTCCCTGTAAATCAGGCATATACGAAGGGAGTAGAGCAACCAGAGGAGAAGGCAAATCCCGTTCCTAACAGTCGAGCAGACCAGAAAGGAAAGGGAATAGCTACTCCCCAATAGCAATCAAAGAATCAGGACCAAGTCGAGGGAATCCGTCCGGAGGTCTCTCCTGAAGAAGGATGGAAGCCCGAAGAGGACGTCGAGCTAGTACCCCTTGATCCTGACAAGCCAGAGAGAAAAGCGCGGATCGGCTCGCGCCTAAGCCAGGAGGAAAAGGCAGAGCTTGCAGCCTTCCTCCAGAACAACAAAGACGTATTCGCATGGTCGCCGTCCGACATGCCAGGCATCGATCCCCAGATCATCTGCCATCGCCTACACGTCAACCCAGCAATCAAGCCTGTAGCGCAGAAGAGACGCAACTTTGCCCCCGAGCGAGTTGCCATCATTGAAGCCGAGATCGACAAGCTCCTAGCTGCTGGTTTCATTGAAGAAGTCTCCTATGCAGAATGGCTGGCGAACGTTGTTCTAGTAGCAAAGAAAGATAAAGGCCTGTGGAGAGTGTGTGTCGACTACACCGACCTCAATAAGGCGTGCCCTAAAGACAACTTTCCACTGCCACGAATTGATCAGCTCGTTGATTCAACTTCCGGCAATCAACTGCTAAGCTTCATGGACGCCTACTCCGGCTACAATCAAATCATGATGCATGAAAACGACAAAGCAAAGACCTCTTTCATCATCGAAAGAGGTACATACTGCTACAAAGTCATGCCCTTCGGGCTGAAGAACGCCGGAGCAACCTACCAAAGGCTGGTAAACAAAATTTTCAAGGAGCAAATCGGTAAAACTATGGAGGTCTACGTAGACGACATGTTAGTCAAAGCTCCCCAGCGAGCAGACCACATCACAAACCTCGCCGAGGCATTCAGCCTGCTCCGAAAATACAACATGAAGTTGAACCCGAGCAAATGCACATTCGGAGTCTCGTCTGGCCGATTCCTAGGCTACTTAGTCACCCAAAGAGGAATTGAGGCACATCCGAATCAAATCAAGGCTATACTCAACATGAAGTCACCTGCCACAACAAAGGAGATACAAAGTCTAACGGGTAGAGCAGCGGCTCTCAACCGATTCCTCTCAAGATCTACCGACAAGTGCAGGCCATTCTTCAAAGCCTGGAGGAAAGGACACAAGGACAAGTGGGATGACGAGTGCGAAGTAGCTTTTCAAAACTTGAAAACCTATCTCACTACACCTCCCCTACTCTCAAAACCGATACCAGGCGAAGACTTATACATCTACCTGGCGGTGTCCGACTCAGCCGTCAGCTCAGCTCTCGTCCGAGAAGAGCTGGGGGCACAACATCCGGTATTCTACACTTCAAAAGCTCTCCTCGACGCAGAGACTCGCTATCCGAAAATGGAGAAGCTCATTTTTTCGCTTGTAGTTTCCGCAAGAAAGCTAAGGCCCTACTATCAAGCGCACCGGATAATTGTCATGACAGAATTTCCTTTGAGATCGATCCTCCATAGCCCCGACGCCTCTCAGCGACTCATGAAATGGGCTATCGAACTCAGTCAATACGACCTCCTCTACCGGCCGAAAACCGCTATAAAAGCCCAGGCTTTAGCAGATTTTGTTGTAGAGTTTACTCCAACAGCCGAAAAAGAGAAGCTGGTCACGAAAGTCAAGGAAAAAGCAGACGATACCTCCCCCACCGATTCAAACCTACCTAAAGACATGTGGCAGTTACATGTAGACGGAGCGTCAAACCACAAAGGAGCAGGGGCAGGCGTCGTCATAATCACCCCAAATGGAACTTTATTGGAACAAGCCATCACGCTAGGCTTTCCTGCTTCAAACAACGAGGCAGAGTATGAGGCATTGCTCGCCGGACTGCGCCTAGCAAAAGAACTGTCGATCAAAAGATTGGCCATCTACTCAGACTCCCAGCTGATCACGAATCAAACCTCAGGCGAGTACATGGCAAAACATCCGAGAATGATCCAGTACCTCGACAAAGTCCAAGGTCTTTTGAAAGAATTCCCTACTTTCACCATCCAACAAGTTCCACGGGCGGAGAACACCCATGCAGATGCGCTGGCAAGCCTAGGATCAGCGCTGGACACCCAGTTCAAACACTCCATCCCGGTAGAACACCTTGACCGGCCAAGCATCGAAGAAATAGAGCTAATCGACTCAATGCAGATCGATGAAGACCCCAGCTGGCAAGACCCCATCATCGACTACTTGGTGAATGGAAATCTTCCAACGGATAAGTCCGAAGCTAGGAAGGTCCAACAGAAAGCCGCGAGATACTACATGCAAGGCGCCAAGCTCATTCGCAGATCATACTCCGGCCCTCATCTCACCTGCATAAAATATCCTCAGACACTTGAGGTCCTCTACAAAATTCACGACGGCGAGTGTGGCAACCACTCTGGAGGCAGGTCACTCGCCCAGAAGGCTCTAAATATAGGCTATTTCTGGCCTACCATGCGCCATGACTCAACCGAGTATGTCAAGAGATGTGATCGCTGCCAACGGTACAAACCGGTTCCTAACCTGCCTGCCGAAGTCTACCATCCACAGAACAGTCCGTGGCCTTTCATGCAATGGGCCATCGACTTAGTGGGCCCCATGCCAACGGCACCAGCTAATAAAGAAATGATGATTGTCGCCACTGATTACTTTACTAAATGGATCGAGGCCGAAGCTCTATCCTCTACTAAAGAAGCTGACGTGGAACGATTCATCTGGAGAAACATCATCTGCCGATTTGGCTGCCCACAATTTCTCGTTACCGACAATGGCGCGCAGTTTATCGGCAAGCAGATCACCGCATTCTTCAAACAATACGGCATTAAACAGCATCTGTCTACCCCTAGATATCCTCAGGGCAATGGCCAGGCTGAGGCATCCAACAAAATAATATTGGATTGCCTAAAGAAGCGATTAGAAGGGGCCGAAGGGAAATGGGTAGACGAGCTCCCTGGAGTGCTATGGGCTTATCGCACTACCAAACGAAGGTCAACTGGCGAAACCCCGTTTTCCCTCGCCTATGGAACTGAAGCGATCATTCCTCCGCACGTCACTGTCCCCTCCATAGGCATTGAAGTGGGCAGTATTGAGCAGAACTCTGAGCAGATGAGGCTCAACCTTGACTTACTTGAAGGCGAGCGCGAGAAGGCCATTGTTCGAGTCGCCTCTTATCAACAGCAGTTGAAGTCTTACTACGACAAAAGAGCTAAGGTCAGACAGTTTCAACCAGGCAACCTTGTGCTAAGAAAGGCCTTCATCACTGCGCAGAGACAAGGGTCCAAAAAGATGAAACCCAATTGGGAAGGCCCTTACATGATCAGCCGGTCTGGGGGCAGAGGAAGCTACACGCTCGACACCATGGAAGGGAAGGAGATTCCACGACAATGGAATGCCTGTCATCTCCAAAGATACTATCCATGACGCTTCTTCCTACCCACTTAGTCCCCAGCAGATGACCGAGCACTGCAACTGTCAAAAGTTATGGTCCCTTTATTCAGTTATTTCCATTTCGAATAAAGCGATGTAATCTCATGAACATCAATAAAAGTTCAATTTCTCATTCCAGAATGTCAAGAGAATATATATATATATACACAGTTGCCCATAAGCAGCGTCCTTCGGGAGACGCAGGGCAACGACCAGAAGCGTCCTTCGGGAGACGCAGCCCGCAAAGAAGCGTCCTAAGGGAGACGCAGGGTGCGCCAGGAATTTCCTAAGGGAAGTATCCAGGTTCTTATCCGTTTCCTAAGGGAGGCAGGATAAATCATACAGTTGCCCATAAAAAGCGTCCTAAGGGAGACGCAGGGCGACGACCAGAAGCGTCCTTCGGGAGACGCAGCCCGCAAAGCAGCGTCCTAAGGGAGACGCAGGGTGCGCCAGGAATTTCTTAAAAGGAGGTCTCCATGCTTTCTACGGGAAATATCCAGGTTCCTATCCGTTTCCTAAGGGGGGCAGGATAGCCAAACAGTTGCCCATAAAAAGCGTCCTAAGGGAGACGCAGGGCAACGACCAGAAGCGTCCTTCGGGAGACGCAGCCCGCAAAGCAGCATCCTAAGGGGGTTGCAGGGTGCGCCAGGAATTTCCTGAGGGAGGTATCCAGGTTCCTATCCGTTTCCTAAGGGGAGCAGGATAGTCATACAGTTGTCCATAAGCAGCGTCCTAAGGGAGACGCAGGGCAACGATAAGAAGCGTCCTTCGGGATACGCAACCCACAAAAAGCGTCCTAAGGGAGACGCAGGGTGCGCCAGAAATTTCCTAAGGGAGGTATCCAGGTTCCTATCCGTTTCCTAAGGGAGGCAGGATAGTCATACAGTTGCCCATAAAAAGCGTCCTAAGGGAGACGCAGGGCAACGACCAGAAGCGTTCTAAGCTTTCTCCAGAAAATGCAGAAGACGCCCGGAATCCCTCAAGAGGGACCCTGGCTTTTGCAAGAATCCTAAGGGGAAATGTACAACCAAGACACTAGCCGGTTACTCAAGCAGTTCACAAGTCAATATGCAAATTGAGGTTAAAAATAATAACTGAAATTTCCATAGCAAAGTGACCAACCGGCCAAGTTCAAACAAAAAAGAAGATAGGTCAAACAAGACCAATTGTTCTAAACAAAAAGCAGACTACAAAAGCTGAAAAGAAATAAAAGAGTCTTCATCTACTCCGAAGCGCCGGTAGGGGAACCTTGATCTGCAGCCTCTTCGGCTTCCACCTGATCAGCCACGCTCTCAACAGCTTCACATGCCTGATCTATGATGTCTGCCACTGCCTCATCGGCTGCATCCTCTCCTGCTCCATCGGCCACTGCCTCGTCGGCTGCATCCTCTCCTGCTCCATCGGCTACTGCCTCTTCAGCCACCAGCTCTTCAACTCCTTCCATGTCCACAGCATTAACCTGCTCAGGACAAAGCATCTCAATGTCTTCATCTCCAATGGCAAAGAATGGATCTTTTCTATTTATGCAGTCCATGTAGCCCAGCTTGTACGCATCCACGGTAGCTTCAGACCTGGATTCTTCAGCAGACTCATGATAGGCACGAAATCTAGCCAAAAGCTTGTCATAGCTGTGAGAGATGTCGGCATTCTTGCGCTCAAGATGGAAGTAAGCATCTTTCCGACTAGCCAAGTCAGCAGTGGAGGAGTTAAGCTCGGAATCCTTCTCAGCAAGGGAACTCTTCAGCTCGGATATCATCGCCCTCAAGTCAGACGTCTTCTTCTCATAGCGGGCCTGCTCGGCAGAAAGCTTGCAAACTAGCTCGGCATTCTTCTTCTCCAACTCACTGAGCTGAGCAGAAGAGGGGGCAACAGCAGACGAATTCCGAATGGTCTCAGCAGCAAAAACAACTCCTTTTTGAAGCAGATGAAGTGTGGCTTCCCTTTGTTTTTCCAAGGAAAGACTTGAAAAGGTACCAAGATCACCAGCTTGACGGATTTGATCAACCAGCCCAACACAAGCGGATGGACTTGATAGAAAATGCGTCTTGAGCAGATCAGACACTCCTGCATCCCCTGCAGGGCTGGACTTGTCCACCTGGGGATCAACTGCGGATGTTGCAGAAGAACCTTTCGCCCGAGCAGATGACTCTCTTGCCTTCTTAGCCTCTGCCAACCTCACTTCCAAAGAAATTGGAAACGACGAATCAACTCCACGCTTGACTGCTCGTGACCCAACAGCAGGATCATGGTGGTTGGATGGATGAGCAGACCTCCCAGATCGACCTCCGCTCTTCAACTGGTGCAAACGACCCGAACTCCGGATAGGAACATCTGCATCTCTTTGCCTCTCCACAGGTGAACTAGATCGCGCACGGACTATCTCACGAAGCAGATCACGATCTCCAAACTCATCAGCAAGAGGCTTAAGGGGGACATCCCTAATGTTGCGCATACCACCAATCTTCTTGCTATCTGCACCAACAAGATGTTTGACCCGTGCAGATGACACGAAAGTAGCTCCTACTTGGGTCTTCTCGGCGGAAGGGAACTTTGACCTCTTCCTCAATGGAGACGCATTCCTCTCCTGTGACTTGACATCAGCTTTCCTCTTTGATGGGGGTTCATCAGAGCACTCCTCATATCCAGCAGGTAGATCATCAGGGTCCGGACCATTCTGCTTCCATCTCTCGACATCCTCAGTAGGGGGCAGTCCACCGTCTTCCTCCCGATACTCGCTCAATAACCAACGCCACTCGCGAAACTTTGAGGGGATGTTCAAAGCATGGCGGACCTTAGCCATGTCAGGCCCCAACTTCAATTTCTTGCTAATGTCATTCACTACAAAGCAGAAGACAGAAGTTAGTCAGCCACACTTCAAGAGATTCAAATAAAAAAAAAGAGTAGATCAAAAGCCGCAAAAAGACGTACCGTTACAATAGGTGATGGGAACAAGTGGGCCAGTACCAACGTCGCCCTCCCACCTTCCGCTGACTTCCAACACGTCGTCGTACCACACATGATCTCCTTGACTGAGATTGTCAAACAGTTTAGCCTTATAGACGCGAACTTGGGCATACCGCTCGAAGTGCCTCACTTCAAAAAAATGGAAGAACTCTCGCACCGTTAGCTCCAGCATGAAGAAACGGCTCAAGTTCTCGAAACACATGATCGCCCGGTAGACATTCGGAGTACACTGACTCGGAGCACACTCCATGGCACAGAGCACCTCCTTGAAAAGCCTTGACAATGGGAATGTGAAGCCTAAGGAAAAATAAAAAGGACGGAAGGTGATGATCCTAGCATCAGGATTGTTCGCATCCACATAAGGCGTGTTGTCAGTTTGAGAGTTCGCTAGCCTGACCTGCACGTCATCTGGAATGGCAGAAGCATAAGCAGTCCGCCACTTTTGGAACTGAGCTTCAGTCGTAACGCGGTGCAAGTTAGCCACGAATCTCTTGCTGTGCACTAGGGAGCCTCCCCACAAATACAAAGGCACCTGAGAACTCGGAGACTTCCTTCCATCTTCAGAAGACATGATCAACGGACAACTGCGAAAGAAAGAAGAAAATTCTATAAGTTAGAATACCAAAGAAAAGGAAAAAAAAGGGCTGGCAGCTACAAAAGAAAAAAGAAAAAAAAAGGAAAGGCAGCAGTTAAAAAAAAAAAAATATATTGGCCCAGCACGAGCAGCCCAGCCAACTCCATCACAGCCCAGCACGCATGCGGCTCCAGCCCACCTCCGCAGCCCACGTTGCGCAGCCCAGCTAGCGCCTCTAGCCCATCGCAGCACAGCCTGGCCCGTTCGCTCCAGTACGCATGCGGCCCAGCTCCATCCCAGCAGCACACGTGGCCCATCAGCGCGCGCCTCTTGGCCCAGCTCCCACGTGCATGGCGTGCTTGCCTAGCGCAGGCCCGCGTCGCCCTCAAGGCCCAGCGCTTCCCTCCTTCTGCTTCGAGCCCAGCTTCTCCGTGCTCTCTCTTCAAGCCCAGCAAATGCAGATCCAAGCTCCAAGCCTTCAGTCGCATGCTGGCCTTGCAACTTCATTCCAGATCTGCAGACTTGCGGAATTTCTTCAATCACGAGGCCACAGCTAGGAGTATACGGCTGGACCACAACCTTGCTGCCAAAAAAAAAAAAAAAAAGACAAAAATATATACGAATATATATTTGCTTGCTCGACTTACTTTGTGCACGGCAACTCCTCTCTTCAACAAGCAGTACAAATTCTCCAAGATCTTTCTCAAGCTAGAAGGTAGAGAAGTTAAGTTTGCAATGTAAGAAAGAGTGAAGAGGAGCCCTGTATTTATACAAGTTGGACAACCCAGGCCAAAGAAGGAATTGCAAGCTCATTCCTACTAGGAATCCAACTCCAAGAACAATAAGAAGCCTACTCTAATTGGGAACCTGATCTGCAAAAGGAGTCCAACTCGCAGAAGAAAGCCCAGATACAGTTGGAGAGTCCGAAAAATAATTTCATCTCCTACATGCCACACAAGCGCCATGCAGAAGCTGGGGGGCATTTGTGGGAGCAAATATTTTCGTCTCCAATCAGAGCATGCCACGTGGAAAAGAAGATTATCCCTTAAATTAATTAATTAACCATTTATTGGGATAATTGATTAATTAGGATAATATCTTAATTATATGGTATTATCTCATAATTAATAAAGATAATACCATTAATTGGGATATTATCATAATAAAGGGATATTATCTTATAATTAATGAGATAATATCAATAATTTAGTTATTATCTTATCAAAGGGATAATATCTTAATTATCGGGTATTATCTTATAATTAAACGAGATAATTCAGATATTATCCGACTCGATCTCTACGAAACCCTAGCCCCGAGGCTACGAAACCCTAGCCCCGAGGCTCCTATAAATAGATGACTTCATTCATCATTCAAGGTACATCTAAACCTACATCTAAAAACCCGAGAAAATACCCGAAGCTCTCTCTCCCTCTCCACTCTCCACTCTCCATATTTTCTCCACACGGCTCCGGCCACCACACACGGCTCCGGCCACCCGGTTCACACCATACAAACTCCGTATCCTTCGCTTAGCTATTGTTTTCCTACAAACACTTGAACTAACTTAGGCATCGGAGGGCCTTTGGCCAACACCCCCCGGGTGTGGTCTATTTACTCCAATCTGTTTTACAGGAATCGAGAAGGAGAGAGAAGGAAGATCGAAGGTTCGAGGATCTAGAAGCGAATATTCTCCCGCGAGATTATTTGCACAAACACTAGGGTTGGCTGATACAGGTGCTAGAAGTGGTCAATTTGATGGGAGAAAACATCAGGATTCAAATTAGAGATTGAGGATTCCAAAGGGCAGCAAAAACAGGACTGAACCGGTTCAGCTAACCCAGTCCGTACAATGAGCTAAGGTTGGCTGATACAGGTGCTAAAAGTGGTCAATTTGATGGGAGAAAACATCATGATTCAAATTAGAGATTGAGGATTCCAAAGGGCAGAAAAGATAAGCAAAAACAAGACTGAACCGGTTCAGCTAACCCAGTCCGTACAGTGAGCTAGGGTTGGCTGATACAGGTGCTAGAAGTGGTCAATTTGATCGGAGAAAACATCAGGATTCAAATTAGAGATTAAGGATTCCAAAGGGGAGAAAAGATCAGCAAAAACAAGACTGAACAGGTACAGCTAACCCAGTCCGTACAGTGAGCTAGGGTTGGCTGATACAGGTGCTAAAAGTGGTCAATTTGATGGGAGAAAACATCATGATTCAAATTAGAGATTGAGGATTCCAAAGGGCAGAAAAGATAAGCAAAAACAAGTCTGAACCGGTTCAGCTAACCCAGTCCGTACAGTGAGCTAGGGTTGGCTGATACAGGTGCTAGAAGTGGTCAATTTGATCGGAGAAAACATCAGGATTCAAATTAGAGATTAAGGATTCCAAAGGGGGGAAAATATCAGCAAAAACAAGACTGAACAGGTACAGCTAACCCAGTCCGTACAGTGAGCTAGGGTTGGCTGATACAGGTGCTAGAAGTGGTCAATTTGATGGGAGAAAACATCAGGATTCAAATTAGAGATTGAGGATTCCAAAGGGGAGAAAAGATCAGCAAAAACAAGACTGAACAGGTTCAGCTAACCCAGTCCGTAGAGTGAGCTAGGGTTGGCTGATACAGGTGCTAGAAGTTGTCAATTTGATGGGAGAAAACATCAGGATTCAAATTAGAGATTGAGGATTCAAAAGGGCAAAAAAGTTCAGCGAAAAGAAGACTGAACCTGTTCAGCTAACCCAGTCCGTACAGTGAGCTAGGGTTGGCTGATACAGGTGCTAGAAGTGGTCAATTTGATGGGAGAAAACATCAGGATTCAAATTAGAGATTGAGGATTCCAAAGGGGAGAAAAGATCAGCAAAAACAAGACTGAACAGGTTCAGCTAACCTAGTCCGTAGAGTGAGCTAGGGTTGGCTGATACAGGTGCTAGAAGTGGTCAATTTGATGGGAGAAAACATCAGGATTCAAATTAGAGATTGAGGATTCCAAAGGGCGGAAAAGATAAGCAAAAACAAGACTGAACCGGTTCAGCTAACCCAGTCCGTACAGTAAGCTAGGGTTGGCTGATACAGGTGCTAGAAGTGGTCAATTTGATGAGAGAAAACATCAGGATTCAAATTAGAGATTGAGGATTCCAAAGGGGAGAAAAGATCAACAAAAACAAGACTGAACAGGTTCAGCTAACCCAGTCCGTAGAGTGAGCTAGGGTTGGCTGATACAGGTGCTAGAAGTGGTCAATTTGATGGGAGAAAACATCAGGATTCAAATTAGAGATTGAGGATTCCAAAGGGCAGACAAGATCAGCAAAAACAGGACTGAACCGGTTCAGCTAACCCAGTCCGTACAATGAGCTAGGGTTGGCTGATACAAGTGCTAATAGTGGTCAATTTGATGGAAGAAAACATCAGGATTAAAATTAGAGATTGAGGATTCCAAATGGCAGAAAAGATAAGCAAAAACAAGACTGAACCTGTTCAGCTAACCCAGTCCGTACAGTCAGCTAGGGTTGGCTGATACAGGTGCTAGAAGTGGTCAATTTGATGGGAGAAAACATCAGGATTCAAATTAGGGATTTCGGATTCCAAAGGGCAGAAAAGATAAGCAAAATCAAGACTGAACCGGTTCAGCTAACCCAGTCCGTACAGTGAGCTAGGGTTGGCTGATACAGGTGCTAGAAGTGGTCAATTTGATCAGAGAAAACATCAGGATTCAAATTAGAGATTGAGGATTCAAAAGGGCAGAAAAGTTCCGCAAAAAGAAGACTGAACCTGTTCAGCTAACCCAGTCCGTACAGTGAGCTAGGGTTGGCTGATACAGGTGCTAGAAGTCATCAATTTGATCGGAGAAAACATCAGGATTCAAATTAGAGATTAAGGATTCAAAAGGGGAGAAAAGATCAGCAAAAACAAGACTGAACTGGTACAGCTAACCCAGTCCGTACAGTGAGCTAGGGTTGGCTGATACAGGTGCTAGAAGTGGTCAATTTGATGGGAGAAGACATCAGGATTCAAATTAGAGATTGAGGATTCCAAAGGGTAGCAAAAACAGGACTGAACCGGTTCAGCTAACCCAGTCCGTACAATGAGCTAGGGTTGTCTGATACAGGTGCTAAAAGTGGTCAATTTGATGGGAGAAAACATCATGATTCAAATTAGAGATTGAGGATTCAAAAGGGCAAAAAAGTTCAGCGAAAAGAAGACTGAACCTGTTCAGCTAACCCAGTCCGTACAGTGAGCTAGGGTTGGCTGATACAAGTGCTAATAGTGGTCAATTTGATGGGAGAAAATATCAGGATTCAAATTAGAGATTGAGGATTCCAAAGGGGAGAAAAGATCAGCAAAAATGAGACTGAACAGGTTCAGCTAACCCAGTCCGTAGAGTGAGCTAGGGTTGGCTGATACAGGTGCTAGAAGTGGTCAATTTGATGGGAGAAAACATCAGGATTCAAATTAGAGATTGAGGATTCCAAAGGGCAGAAAAGTTCCGCAAAAAGAAGACTGAACCTGTTCAGCTAACCCAGTCCGTACAGTGAGCTAGGGTTGGCTGATACAGGTGCTAGAAGTGGTCAATTTGATGGGAGAAAACATCAGGATTTAAATTAGAGATTGAGGATTCAAAAGGGCAGAGAAGTTCCGCAAAAAGAAGACTGAACCTGTTCAGCTAACCCAGTCCGTACAGTGAGCTAGGGTTGGCTGATACAGGTGCTAGAAGTGGTCAATTTGATGGGAGAAAACACCAGGATTCAAATTAGGGATTGAGGATTCCAAAGGGCAGAAAAGATAAGCAAAATCAAGACGGAACCGGTTCAGCTAACAAAGTCCGTACAGTGAGCTAGGGTTGGCTGATACAGGTGCTAGAAGTGGGCAATTTGATCGGAGAAAACATCAGGATTCAAATTAGAGATTGAGGATTCAAAAGGGCAGAAAAGTTCCGCAAAAAGAAGACTGAACCTGTTCAGCTAACCCAGTCCGTACAGTGAGCTAGGGTTGGCTGATACAGGTGCTAGAAGTGGTCAATTTGATGGGAGAAAACATCAGGATTCAAATTAGAGATTGAGGATTCCAAAGGGCAGAAAAGTTCCGCAAAAAGAAGACTGAACCTGTTCAGCTAACCCAGTCCGTACAATGAGCTAGGGTTGGCTGATACAGGTGCTAGAAGTGGTCAATTTGATCGGAGAAAACATCAGGATTCAAATTAGAGATTGAGGATTCCAAAGGGCAGAAAAGATAAGCAAAAACAAGACTGAACCGGTTCAGCTAACCCAGTCCGTACAGTAAGCTAGGGTTGGCTGATACAGGTGCTAGAAGTGGTCAATTTGATGGGAAAAAACATAAGGATTAAAATTAGAGATTGAGGATTCCAAAGGGGAGAAAAGATCAGGATTCAAATCAGAGATTGAGGATTCCAAAGGGCAGAAAAGATAAGCAAAAACAGGACTGAACCGGTTCAGCTAACCCAGTCCGTACAATGAGCTAGGGTTGTCTGATACAGGTGCTAAAAGTGGTCAATTTGATGGGAGAAAACATCATGATTCAAATTAGAGATTGAGGATTCCAAAGGGCAGAAAAGATAAGCAAAAACAAGACTGAACCGGTTCAGCTAACCCAGTCCGTACAGTGAGCTAGGGTTGGCTGATACAGGTGCTAGAAGTGGTCAATTTGATGGGAGAAAACATCAGGATTCAAATTAGAGATTGAGGATTCAAAAGGGCAGAAAAGTTCCGCAAAAAGAAGACTGAACCTGTTCAGCTAACCCAGTCCGTAGAGTGAGCTAGGGTTGGCTGATATAGGTGCTAGAAGTCGTCAATTTGATCGGAGAAAACATCAGGATTCAAATTAGAGATTAAGGATTCCAAAGGGGAGAAAAGATCAGCAAAAACAAGACTGAACAGGTACAGCTAACCCAGTCCGTACAGTGAGCTAGGGTTGGCTGATACAGGTGCTAGAAGTGGTCAATTTGATGGGAGAAAACATCAGGATTCAAATTAGAGATTGAGGATTCCAAAGGGCAGCAAAAACAGGACTGAACCGGTTCAGGTTCAGCTAACCCAGTCCGTACAGTGAGCTAGGGTTGGCTGATACAGGTTCTAGAAGTGGTCAATTTGATGGGATAAAACATCAGGATTCAAATTAGGGATTGAGGATTCCAAAGGGCAGACAAGATCAGCAAAAACAGGACTGAACCGGTTCAGCTAACCCAGTCCGTACAGTGAGCTCGGGTTGGCTGATACAGGTATTAAAAGTGGTCAATTTGATGGGAGAAAACATCAGGATTCAAATTAGAGATTGAGGATTCCAAAGGGGAGAAAAGATCAGGATTCAAATCAGAGATTGAGGATTCCAAAGGGCAGAAAATATAAGCAAAAACAGGACTGAACCGGTTTAGCTAACCCAGTCCGTACAATGAGCTAGGGTTGGCTGATACAAGTGCTAGAAGTGGTCAATTTGATGGGAGAAAACATCAGGATTCAAATTAGAGATTGAGTATTCCAAAGGGCAGAAAAGATAAGCAAAAACAAGACTGAACCGGTTCAGCTAACCCAGTACGTACAATGAGCTAGGGTTGGCTGATACAAGTGCTAGAAGTGGTCAATTTGATGGGAGAAAACATCCGGATTCAAATTAGAGATTGAGGATTCCAAAGGGCAGACAAGATCAGCAAAAAAAGGACTGAACCGGTTCAGCTAACCCAGTCCGTACAATGAGCTAGGGTTGGCTGATACAAGTGCTAATAGTGGTCAATTTGATGGAAGAAAACATCAGGATTAAAATTAGAGATTGAGGATTCCAAATGGCAGAAAAAATAAGCAAAAACAAGACTGAACCGGTTCAGCTAACCCAGTCCGTACAATGAGCTAGGGTTGGCTGATACAGGTGCTAGAAGTGGTCAATTTGATGGGAGAAAACATCAGGATTCAAATTAGAGATTGAGGATTCCAAAGGGCAGACAAGATCAGCAAAAACAGGACTGAACCGGTTCAGCTAACCCAGTCCGTACAGTGAGCTCGGGTTGGCTGATACAGGTGCTAAAAGTGGTCAATTTGATGGGAAAAAACATCAGGATTCAAATTAGAGATTGAGGATTCCAAATGGCAGAAAAGATAAGCAAAAACAAGACAGAACCTGTTCAGCTAACCCAGTCCGTACAGTCAGCTAGGGTTGGCTGATACAGGTGCTAGAAGTGGTCAATTTGATGGGAGAAAACATCAGGATTCAAATTAGGGATTGAGGATTCCAAAGGGCAGAAAAGATAAGCAAAATCAAGACTGAACCGGGTCAGCTAACTCAGTCCGTACAGTGAGCTAGGGTTGGCTAACCCAGTCTGTACAGTGAGCTAGAAGTCGTCAATTTGATTGGAAAAAACATCAGGATTCAAATTAGAGATTGTGGAGTCAAAGGGGCTGAAACGATCTTCAAAAACAAGACTGAACCGGTTCAGCTATCCCAGTCCGTACAGTGAGCTAGGGTTGGCTAATACAGGTGCTAGAAGTCGTCAATTTGATGGGAAAAAACATCAGGATTCAAATTAGATATTGGGGATTCAAAAGGGCAGAAAAGATCTGTAAAAACAAGACTGAAACGGTTCGGCTAATTCAGTCCGTACAATGAGCTAGGGTTGGCTGATACAGGTGCTAGAAGTGGTCAATTTGATGGGAAAAAACATCAGGATTCAAATTAGAGATTGTGGATTCGAAAAGGAAGAAAATATCTGCAAAAACAACACTAAACCGGTTCAGCTAATTCAGTCCGTACAGTGAGCTAGGGTTGGCTGATACAGGTGCTAGAAGTGGTCAATTTGATGGGAAAAAACATCAGGATTCATATTAGAGATGGTGGATTCAAAAGGGCAGAAAAGATCTGCAAAAACAAGACTAAACCGGTTCAGCTAATTCAGTCCGTACAGTGAGCTAGGGTTGGCTGATACAGGTGCTAGAAGTGGTCAAACTGATGGGAAAAAACATCAGGATTCAAATTATAGATTGTGGATTCAAAAGGGCTGAAAAGATCTGCAAAAACAAGACTGAACCGGTTCAGCTAATTCAGCCCGTACAGCGAGCTAGGGTTGGCTGATATAGGTGCTAGAAGTGGTCTATTTGATGGGACAAAACATCTTGTTTGAAATCAGAGATTGAGGATTCAAAAGGGCAGAAAAGATTTGCAAAAACAAGACTGAACCGGTTCAGCTAATTCAGTCCATACAGTGAGCTAGGGTTGGCTGATACAGGTGCTAGAAGTGGTCAATTTGATGGGAAAAAACATGAGGATTCAAATTAGAGATTGTGGATTCAAAAGGGCAGAAAATATCTGCAAAAACAAGAGTGAACCGGGTCGGCTAATTCAGTCCGTACAGTGAGCTAGGGTTGGCTGATACAGGTGCTAGAAGTGGTCAATTTGATGGGAAAAAACATCAGGATTCATATTAGAGATGGTGGATTCAAAAGGGCAGAAAAGATCTGCAAAAACAAGACTAAACCGGTTCAGCTAATTCAGTCCGTACAGTGACCAAGGGTTAGCTGATACAGGTGCTTCAAGTGGTCAATTTGATGGGAAAAAACGTCAAGATTCAATTCAAAGATTGAGGATTCAAAAGGCCAGAAAAGATCTGGAAAAACAAGACTGAACCGGTTCAGCTAAATCAGTCCGTACAGTGAGCTAGGGTTGGCTAATACAGGTGCTAGAAGTCGTCAATTTGATGGGAAAAAACATCAGGATTCAAATTAGAGATTGTGGATTCAAAAGGGCTGAAAAGATCTGCAAAAAAAGGACTGAACCGGTTCAGCTATCCCAGTCCCTACAGTGAGCTAGGGTTGGCTGATACAGGTGCTAGAAGTCGTCAATTTGATGGGAAAAAACATCAGGATTCAAATTAGAGATTGTGTATTCAAAAGGGCATAAAAGATCTGCAAAAACAAGACTGAACCGGTTCAGCTAATTCAGTCCGTAAAGTGAGCTAGAGTTGGCTGATACAGGTGCTAGAAGTCGTCAATTTGATGGGAAAAAACATCAGGATTCAAATTAGAGATTGTGGATTCAAATGGGCTGAAAGGATCTGCAAAAACAAGACCGAACCGGTTCAGCTATCCCAGTCCGTACAGTGAGCTAGGGTTGGCTGATACAGGTGCTAGAAGTCGTCAATTTGATGGGAAAAAACATCAGGATTCAAATTAGAGATTGGGGATTGAAAAGGGCAGAAAAGATCTGTAAAAACAAGACTGAAACGGTTCGGCTAATTCAGTCCGTACAATGAGCTAGGGTTGGCTGATACAGGTGCTAGAAGTGGTCAATTTGATGGGAAAAAACATCAGGATTCAAATTAGAGATTGTGGATTCAAAAGGGAAGAAAATATCTGCAAAAACAACACCAAACCAGTTCAGCTAATTCAGTCCGTACAGTAAGCTAGGGTTGGGTGATACAGGTGCTAGAAGTGGTCAATTTGATGGGAAAAAACATCAGGATTCATATTAGAGATGGTGGATTCAAAAGGGCAGAAAAGATCTGCAAAAACAAGACTAAACCGGTTCAGCTAATTCAGTCCGCACAGTGACCAAGGGTTAGCTGATACAGGTGCTTCAAGTGGTCAATTTGATGGGAAAAAACATCAAGATTCAATTCAAAGATTGAGGATTCAAAAGGCCAGAAAAGATCTGGAAAAACAAGACTAAACCGGTTCGGCTAATTCAGTCCGTACAGTGAGCTTGGGTTGGCTGATACAGGTGCTAGAAGTCGTCAATTTGATGGGAAAAAACATCAGGATTCAAATTAGAGATTGTGGATTCAAAAGGGCTGAAAAGATCTGCAAAAACAAGACTGAACCGGTTCAGCTAATTCAGTCCGTACAGCGAGCTAGGGTTGGCTGATATAGGTTCTAGAAGTGGTCTATTTGATGGGAAAAAACATCAGGATTCAAATTAGAGATTGTGGATTCAAAAGGGCTGAAAAGATCTGCAAACAAAAGACTGAACCGGTTCAGCTATCCCAGTCCCTACAGTGAGCTAGGTTTGGCTGATACAGGTGCTAGAAGTCGTCAATTTGATGGGAAAAAACATCAGGATTCAAATTAGAGATTGTGTATTCAAAAGGGCAGAATAGATCTGCAGAAACAAGACTGAACCGGTTCAGCTAATTCAGTCCGTACAGTGAGCTAGAGTTGGCTGATACAGGTGCTTGAAGTCGTCAATTTGATGGGAAAAAACATCAGGATTCAAATTAGAGATTGTGGATTCAAAGGGGCTGAAGAGATCTGCAAAAACAAGACTGAACCGGTTCAGCTATCCCAGTCCGTACAGTGAGCTAGGGTTGGCTGATACAGGTGCTAGAAGTGGTCAATTTGATGGGAAAAAACATCATGATTCAAATTAGAGATTGTGGATTCAAAATGGCAGAAAAGATCTGTAAAAACAAGACTGAACCGGTTCAACTAATTCAGTCCCTACAGTGAGCTAGTGTTGGCTGATATAGGTGCTAGAAGTGGTCTATTTGATGGGACAGAACATCTGGATTGAAATTAGAGATTGAGGATTCAAAAGGGCAGAAAAGATTTGCAAAAACAAGACTGAACCGGTTCAGCTAATTCAGTCCGTACAGTGAGCTAGGGTTGGCTGATACAGGTGCTAGAAGTGGTCAATTTGATGGGAAAAAACGTCAGGATTCAAATTAGAGATTGTGGATTCAAAAGGGCAGAAAAGATCTGTAAAAACAAGACTGAAACGGTTCGGCTAATTCAGTCCGTACAGTGAGCTAGGGTTGGCTGATACAGGTGCTAGAAGTGGTCAATTTGATGGGAAAAAACATCAGGATTCATATTAGAGATGGTCGATTCAAAAGGGCAGAAAAGATCTGCAAAAACAAGACTAAACCGGTTCAGCTAATTCAGTCCGTACAGTGACCAAGGGTTAGCTGATACAGGTGCTTCAAGTGGTCAATTTGATGGGAAAAAACGTCAAGATTCAATTCAAAGATTGAGGATTCAAAAGGCCAGAAAAGATCTGGAAAAACAAGACTGAACCGGTTCAGCTAATTCAGTCCGTACAGTGAGCTAGGGTTGGCTGATACAGGTGCTAGAAGTCGTCAATTTGATTGGAAAAAACATCAGGATTCAAATTAGAGATTGTGGATTCAAAAGGGCTGAAAAGATCTGCAAAAACAAGACTGAACCGGTTCAGCTAATTCCGTCCGTACAGCGCGCTAGGGTTGGCTGATATAGGTGCTAGAAGTGGTCTATTTGATGGGAAAAAACATCAGGATTCAAATTAGAGATTGTGGATTCAAAAGGGCAGAAAAGATCTGTAAAAACAAGACTGAACCGGTTCAACTAATTCAGTCCCTACAGTGAGCTAGTGTTGGCTGATATAGGTGCTAGAAGTGGTCTATTTGATGGGACAGAACATCTGGATTGAAATTAGAGATTGAGGATTCAAAAGGGCAGAAAAGATTTGCAAAAACAAGACTGAACCGGTTCAGCTAATTCAGTCCGTACAGTGAGCTAGGGTTGGCTGATACAGGTGCTAGAAGTGGTCAATTTGATGGGAAAAAACGTCAGGATTCAAATTAGAGATTGTGGATTCAAAAGGGCAGAAAATATGTGCAAAAACAAGACTGAACCGGTTCAGCTAATTCAGTCCGTACAGTGAGCTAGAGTTGGCTGATACAGGTGCTAGAAGTCGTCAATTTGATGGGAAAAAACATCAGGATTCAAATTAGAGATTGGGGATTCAAAAGGGCAGAAAAGATCTGTAAAAACAAGACTGAAACGGTTCGGCTAATTCAGTCCGTACAATGAGCTAGGGTTGGCTGATACAGGTGCTAGAAGTGGTCAATTTGATGGGAAAAAACATCAGGATTCAAATTAGAGATTGTGGATTCAAAAGGGAAGAAAATATCTGCAAAAACAACACTAAACCGGTTCAGCTAATTCCGTCCGTACAGTGGGCTAGGGTTGGCTGATACAGGTGCTAGAAGTGGTCAATTTGATGGGAAAAAACATCAGGATTCATATTAGAGATGGTGGATTCAAAAGGGCAGAAAAGATCTGCAAAAACAAGACTAAACCGGTTCAGCTAATTCAGTCCGTACAGTGACCAAGGGTTAGCTGATACAGGTGCTTCAAGTGGTCAATTTGATGGGAAAAAACATCAAGATTCAATTCAAAGATTGAGGATTCAAAAGGCCAGAAAAGATCTGGAAAAACAAGACTAAACCGGTTCAGCTAATTCAGTCCGTACAGTGAGCTAGGGTTGGCTGATACAGGTGCTAGAAGTCGTCAATTTGATGGGAAAAAACATCAGGATTCAAATTAGAGATTGTGGATTCAAAAGGGCTGAAAAGATCTGCAAAAACAAGACTGAACCGTTTCAGCTAATTCAGTCCGTACAGCGAGCTAGGGTTGGCTGATATAGGTGCTAGAAGTGGTCTATTTGATGGGAAAAAACATCAGGATTCAAATTAGAGATTGTGGATTCAAAAGGGCAGAAAAGATCTGTAAAAACAAGACTGAACCGGTTCAACTAATTCAGTCCGTACAGTGAGCTAGTGTTGGCTGATATAGGTGCTAGAAGTGGTCTATTTGATGGGACAAAACATCTGGATTGAAATTAGAGATTGAGGATTCAAAAGGGCAGAAAAGATTTGCAAAAACAAGACTGAACCGGTTCAGCTAATTCAGTCCGTACAGTGAGCTAGGGTTGGCTGATACAGGTGCTAGAAGTGGTCAATTTGATGGGAAAAAACATCAGGATTCAAATTAGAGATTGTGGATTCAAAAGGGCAGAAAATATCTGCAAAAACAAGACTGAACCGGGTCAGCTAATTCAGTCCGTACAGTGAGCTAAACTCAGCTCCCCAATCTCCACAAGGAAACTAGGTTAAAATAAAATAAAAGTAGGAAATCAAATCCAAATTGGACTAGGAGAATATGCCAATAATCTGCCCAGCCACGTTTTGGGCTCAAAACTCCTCCAAATCCGACCCAAGATAGCTTGTTTTAAAGATAAAAACGTTCTGAACACTTCTCCAGAAGGCCATGAACCCATCCGAGGTTATCTTGGTCTCCAAAAACGCAATAAAGGCCCAGAACGTCACTATTCCAGCACCGCGCACTGCTCCTTTATTTTATCTCCAGAAAATAACCGCTTGGTAGAAACATCTGAAATTTTGATACGACCAAGCTAAGTGACACACGAACGTTCTCCAACTAGAATTACTCCAAAATTCATCCATTTGATTATGTTTTGCTCCAGAGGAAGTCGAAAGTCCTATATTGGAAATATAATTCAAAGTATCAAAATTCTTCCAAAATATCAACCAAAATATACTAAGAATGAGGTTAAATATATAATATAAAATATGCCCATCAAAATACCCCCAAACTTAGCTTTTTGCTTGTCCTCAAGCAAAACGAGACTCAAAACAAAAAATAAAAACTTAACAGACTAGACACCTGTGACTAACAACCAAGTCAAAACTTCCACTTTCAAGTTGCAATCCATAGCAAATTTTAAAAACTAGAACATCTCTTCAATAGATCCAACTAATCCCACCATAGAGTCTAAGCTATTTAGAATCAATTAGAAAAGAATTCACAAACTTCCTTTGGTGTAAAGTGAACCATCATAGTTAAGGAGACTCGACTAAAACCCTTACCTCTCATCCCTTTTATTCATACTTCACATACTTATGGAATCATTCTCTCTTTTCTTTTCTTTTCTTTTTTTTTTTTTACTTTTTATTTTTTATTTTTTTATAGTAACAGTAGTGGTCGTGCAATGTCGATTCCCTTAAGCTTTCGATCCAACCCATGTAGCGAGCTTTAGGTCAATGACTCCCAAACCACCAAGGCTTTAGGGTACTAGGTGTAGAACACCCCTAAGGACTTATTAACTCGAGTTGAAAAGGCTACGAAACCAACTAACCACTCTGCCCCATGCCAAAACTCTACCGTTGGACTTGAGAATCACTGCTGATTAGGCAGGACTGGCCCGGTCACTAGGCAAAGCCTTGGGTGAGACAATTATTACTTGATAACACATACTAACTTTATTTTATATAGAACAAAAATTAAAACACACTTAGACAAAAAGTAAGTATTTCAATCTCACTCTCCCCAAACCATATTGGTGTGATGTGCAAATTTCAAAGTATAATTCATGAATTAGTGTCTAAGCAACAATAAATAGAAAAGACTCTAATGTGGGATTAATCTTCACCATGTCCATTTGTTCTAACGTTTAAAATAATCTATGGATATTAACTTAAAAACGAAAATTCTAGACAAGACTCAAAAATTTAAAAATCTAAAATTTCCCACCCCCAAACTTAAATCACACATTGTCCTCAAGGTGTGGAAAAGAAACAGAAGAAACAAGAACAGAAACAAAAACGACTAAATGTTAGAAGACGGGGAACGAAAATCAAGGAGAAAGAAAACAGCCAAAAAAAATTAAACTAGGAGAGAAAAATAAAAAGGGGAAAGAAAAAAAATAAAAATAAAAAATAAACGAAAAGAACATAAAACAGCAAACAGAAAATAAAAGAAAAAGAAAATAAATAAAAAGAAACTAACACACCAGGGATGCGGAGGCTGGACATTCCTGGGATTCGAAGGCTTGACCTGGGAGCTGGGAATGCGCAAAGACACGCTGGCCAACTCGTACAAGTCGACACATTTGTCAAATCCTAGCAACAGCTACAATATAAACCGATGGAGCAGCGGAATTTGTCATTTGAAAATCCTAGCTATCACACTGGATCCCCTTCCACTAGCCGCGAGCCCAGAGCCATACGATGCCCTTCTGTCCGTGCCCATCTCCGTTTGCAGAAGCAAAATGATATTGTTTGTAGAAACCAAAGCTTCTCTGTGTGTCAGATCCCATCTCCTTGGCTTTGAATTATGAATCCCATCTCCTTTGCTCTGTGTCTTAGAGAATCAGAAAAACATTTCCGCTCATCTCCTTGCCATGCTCTTTTCTCTAGTGCAAACCCAAGAGCCTTCTCTGTCTTTCAGCACACTAACCATGTGGGATCATCTGTGTGAGGCGCCAGATCCAGAAGATCTTCAACAACAACAAAATCACCACCCTCTGGGGCTGCGTCGAGGAGACCAATCGGATCCTCGCCGAGATTCATTCCGACTTCGAACCCAACGACCCGGATGAGCGGACCCAGACCGAGAGCAACCCCAACACCACATACACTCTGTTCCAAGGTGGAAGTCGCGGAAATTTGAGAGGCTAAAGGTAGAACCTTCCTCAAATATTGTAATTTTCGTTTCAAAATGTATGGTTTGAGCAAAGTCTAACTCGTGCATATATGTGTATCTGTGTGAGGACTACCCCGCACTTGCAAATCGGAGCAGATCTACACCACACACTGGTCTCTGAAAAAAAATTCGAAGCCAGCCATCCCATCGAGGTATAAACACGATCCCCTTGGAAATACTATGTGAAGATTGGCGGATGTCAGCCTGCAAGTCAATCTTTAAGCTGGGAGTAGGTATGATATCGAATCCCTGCAAGTTGTGTTGTTGTAAATCTGGTGTATGGATATGTGAATATGCTGCTGGGTGCATGATTCAGTATAGGGGTGGGCATCTCATCCGAATTATCCGCGTACCGACCGTACCGTACCGACGGTTTGGTTTGGTTTGGTTAAATAATTATTTTTTAATTTTAATTATTCCGATCCGATCCGTACCGAAATGTTTGGTTTGGTTAACGGAAACAAAATTCCTAACCCGACGGAAACCCGTACCGATCCGATATTTATACTTATTTTATTATTTAAATACAAAACAAGAAACCAAAGGTAAATACAATCAGCATTTTGTATCACTCTTTTATCACTACTGTATCACTTCTTTATCATCATTGTATCACTACTTTATCACCATTGTATCACTGCTTTATCACCATTGTATCACTTATCCAAGTACTGTAGCACTTTTTGGTCAGAGAGGAATTTATGAACTTCCTATGTTTTCCAGTTTCGACCTTTGTCCCGTTTTTCACCTATAACTTTCTAACTGTTGATCCAAATTTTATGTTCTTTATATGGTTGGATTCAGCATGAAAAAAATAAAGAACCCAACGCAAAACAAATGTCAAAACCATTTACATAAATGTAGAGAATTCAATAAAAAGAACACTCAAAAGTTCAAACAACAAACACAAGTGGCTCCCAATTCATCTTGAGGACATATTGAATGATATAGTGACTAAGTTGTTTGATTTCATACTTGGATGAATTAGGTTATTAGATTTTTATATTTTAAAAGGATAATTTGGTGTATTTGTTCAAGAACTTATGTTATGTGAAAGTATTATAAATTGTATTTTTATTAGTATGTTTTTATTACGGTACTACCGGCGTACCGACCCGTTCCGAACCGAATGTTAGGTTAACCGATCCGAAGTTTACCGAAGTCTTTGGTTTGGTTAACGGAAGAGAAAATGGTCTACCGAAGTCTTTGATTTGGTTAACGGAAGAGCCCTCTACCGTTCCAAACCGATCCGCGCCCAGGCCTAATTCAGTATAGGAATAGCTGCCTTTGATGTTCATGTAGACTTGCTACTGGGTGCATGATTCCAGTTGCTGCTGAGTGCATGATTCCAGTGTAGGATTATCTGCGTATATTTGTTTCTGTGCTGCTGATTGTTGTCCTACATTGAACCAAATAGTAAAGAGTTTAGAAAAAGAAAAAGAAAATAAAAGAAAGTAAAGGAAGTAGAGAGGTTAGAAAAATTGGGTTGCCTCCCAATAAGCGCTTTATTTTAAGTCTGTAGCTAGACATTGCAGAAGCCCGGTGGTCAAATCTCTGGTTCCTTCAGAGTCAAAGACTCGTTTGCAGTGTCAAAAGGTGTCTCCACGTAGTATTTCAGCCTGTGGCCATTCACCTTGAATGTGTTTCCTTTAGCCTCATTAGTTATTTCAACTGCCCCATGAGAAAAAACTTGAGTCACCAAGTAGGGTCCAGTCCAGCGTGACTTTAATTTCCCTGGAAATAACTTGAGCCTTGAACTGAATAACAGAACCTTTTGCCCAGGCTTAAATTCCTTTCGTAAAATTTGACTGTCATGAAATGCCTTAGTTCTTTCCTTGTAGATGCCTGAACTGTCATAAGCACCTTGACGAATTTCCTCTAGCTCATTCAACTGCAATTTTCGCTTTTTCGCTTTTCCCCTGCTGAGCAACCTATCTGTATTTGAACTTGCATGAAAGCTGTCTTGAACCATATTGTCTACCACATCAATGCGCATACATTCTTGCTGTTCAGTAGGTTGTTTCGCTGCCTTAAACAAATTAAACACCACAGATTGGTCCTGAACCCGTAAAGTCAATGTCCCGGCTTCTACATCAATTAAAGTCCTAGCTGTTGCCATAAACGGTCTCCCCAAAATAATAGGTGTTTGAAGGTCTTCGTCCATGTCCAAAACTACGAAATCTGCTGGTAAATACAAATTGTCAACCTTGATAATTAAATCTTCAATGATCCCCCTAGGATAAGTAACAGAACGGTCCGCTAACTGGAGAATAACTGATGATGCTTTAGATCTCCTAGGCCCAATCTCTGAAAAACAGAATAAGGCATTAAATTAATACTAGCACCTAAATCAATTAAAGCACGTTTAAAATTAGAATTTCCAATAGTGCAAGAAATTGTAAAACTCCCTGGATCTTCCTTTTTGGGTGGAAATTTGTGCTGTAGAACTGCGCTGCATTGTTCAGTAAGAACGACTTTTTCAAAATCAACCAGCTTCTTTTTGTGTGTGCACACATCTTTCAAAAATTTGGCATATGAAGGAATGTTTTTGATTGCATCAAGTAGTGGTAAGTTAATCTGAACTTTAGATAACGTTTGCATGAAGTCCCTCAATTGCTCGTCTTTTGCTTTTGGCTTCAAATGTTCTGGATATGGAATTGGGGCCTCATAAACATGCTCTGAAACTTGTTCTGGGACAGTTTCTGTACTGGACAGATTCTGTTTTTCTGCAGAATCTGCAGGGTCTGCTGCTGTTTCAGTAGTTTCTGCATAAATTTTCACTGCTGGCTGATCCTTTTCAGTGCTATTTTCACGATTGTCATAGCTCTTTCCACATCGTAAAGTCCGAACAACATTACAATCTTCACGTCCTCGTGGATTAGGCACTGTTTGACTAGGAAATTTGCCTATTTCTCTCTCTGAAATCTGTGCAACTAGCTGTCCAAATTGTTGCTCCAAACTTTTAATTGATGCTTCAACATTTTGAAATCTTTGATTGTTGCCTTCTATGAATGATTGAGTTGTTGCTGCCAATTTAGCAAGTTGATCATCCAAAGATGGTTTGGATGGAACAAATGGTCTTTGAGCTTGCTGGAACGGTTTTGCATTATTCTGATTGTCACTCCATTTGAAATTAGGGTGATCCCTCCATCCTGGATTGTACTGAGTTGCATATGCATCATTCCTAGGCCTTTGATAGCTGTTCATCATATTAACATGTTGCTCAACAAGTTCTGGGTAGGATTCTCTATGCGGGCATCCAAATATATTGTGTGTTGTCATGCTGCAAATGCTGCAGGTGGCTGTTGCTGTGTGGAATTTGCTATCTGTTGCAAAATAGTGTCAAATTTTGCATCCATTTTCTTCTCCATTTGTGCCATTTGTGCAGACATGTTAGGCGAACCTGCTGATAACTCAAAGATTCCCCTCTTCTGTGAATGTTCTACTGCCCATTGCTGAGATTCTGTGGCCATCATCTCAAATAATTCAAAAGCCTCTCTTGCTGATTTGTTTGACAATGAACCCCCAGCCGATGCATTCACATGACTTTTTGATGTAGGATTGAGCCCATCAAAGAAAATATTCATCTGTGTATCAGCATCAATATTAGCATGTGGACACTTAACGTACATCTCTGTATATCTTTCCCACGCTTTATGAAATTCTTCATTAGGCTTCTGAGTGAATGTCATGATTTCCCGCTTGTAATTCAAGGTCTTGGATGCTGGATAATACTTGTTCAGAAATTTTGTATGTAATTGTTGCCAAGTAGTGATGCTATTTGCTGGTAGAGTGAATAACCAAGTTTCTGCCTTATCCTTCAAAGTGAATGGAAAAAGACGTAACTTAATAGCTTCAGCAGAAAAACCCTTAATCAAAATGTTTTTGCAACCCACAATGAATTTTGCAATATGTATGTTCGCATCTTCATTAGATAGCCCACGGAATGTTGGTAAAATCTCAAGCATGTGGTGCCTGATTTCGAACGAATCACCCTCTTCTTGTTCAGGATAGACTATGCAATTAGGAACATCATTTGCACGGGCAGCCAACGACTCTCTGAGTGGTCTGCTTGCTGCAGGTATTGCCAATGCCATTTTAACCTTGTTGTCCACAAAATTAGCAAACAAATCCTGCAAAAATGTGACGAAAATTGAAAATCAGAAAAAGTTGAAACAAAAATTAACTAAGAATAAGATAAAAACAAATTAATTGAAACAATCCCCGGTAGCGGCGCCAATTTCTTGATAGGATTTTTAGTACCTACGCAAAGAGGGTTAAAATCACTAAAAATACTTGCAAGAATACAAGGCTATTGTAGTATAGATGCTCATGCAAGGTCGTTGTCCCCAAAGATTGTTTGACTAATTTGTAATTAAACTAACTCTTAATTAATAACTAAAATAGATTTTATCAAAGATGTGAAATTTATGAAGTTGAAAGGATTAACTTGACAATAAAAGAAATCTGAAAGTTGGGAGGTAATAATAGCAGAGAATAAAAAACGTTTTTAAAATTAACAATATAGAGAGAAACTAGGGTTCAGCCGTCGCCGTCACAATCCTATGCAATTCTATCAGTTACTTATGAATTTCCACATATATGCTTTGAAGGTTAGGTTTTCCTAATGCATATTTTCCTTGTGATGTTCAAGCGAAAACGTATATCTAACATGCAATCCGTCTGTGATGTTCAGATCAAATATAAACATGCAAGACTCATTAAGCTTTGTGAAAACCCTTTGAAAAACCATGCAACCCTTAAGAGCGTGATGTTCGCCTTAAGTGAACTTACAATTACTAATCACAAGAAGCCCTCCTCAATTTCAGGGTGATGTTCCAACAGAAATTGCATCAAATTACTTGTCTAAATATCCTAATGGTGATCAGTCATTAAAATAGATAGATAGTTTTAAACACAGTGATTAATAATTCAAGCAAACATGCATCCATTCATAAGCAAATTAATAAAATTACATATTCATGCTAAGGCTTATGGCCTCGCCCTAGCAAAAGGAATTAGTTACGCATACTCATAACTAAAACCCAAGAAAATATCATTCCCATGAATAAGAATAAAAACACCTGGAAGTAGAAGCTCTTCCAAAAATCCTAGCCAAAGTCGCGTTTCAAAGCTGAAAAGAGAGATCCTAAATTATCTGAAACATAACTTATATACCTCCTAAAACTCAGCTCCCCAATCTCCACAAGGAAACTAGGTTAAAATAAAATAAAACTAGGAAATCAAATCCAAATTGGACTAGGAGAATCTGCCAATAATCTGCCCAGCCACGTTTTGGGCTCAAAACTCCTCCAAATCCCGCCCAAGATAGCTTGTTTTAAAGATAAAAACGTTCTGAACACTTCTCCAGAAGGCCATGAACCCATCCGAGGTCATCTTGGGCTCCAAAAACGCAATAAAGGCCCAAAACGTCACTATTCCTGCACCGCGCACTGCTCCTTTATTTTATCGCCAGAAAATAACCGCTTGGTAGAAACATCTGAAATTTTGATACGACCAAGCTAAGTGACACACGAACGTCCTCCAACTAGAATTACTCCAAAATTCGTCCATTTGATTATGTTTTGCTCCAGAGGAAGTCGAAAGTCCTATATTGGAAATATAATTCAAAGTATCAAAATTCTTCCAAAATATCAACCAAAATATACTAAGAATGAGGTTAAATATATAATATAAAATATGCCCATCAGGAAGGAAAGATCTGCAAAAACAAAACTGAACCGGTTCAGCTAATCCAGTCAGTTCAGTGAGCTAGGGTTGGCTGATACAAGTGCTAGGAGTGGTCAATTTGATGGGAAAAAACAAGAGAATTCAAATAATTGAAAGAGGATTGTAGTGGGCAGAAAAGATCTGCAAAAACAAAACTGAACCGGTTCAGCTAACCCAGTCCGTACAGTGAGCTAGGGTTGGCTGATACAAGTGCTAGGAGTGGTCAATTTGGTGGGAAAAAACATGAGAATTCAAATTAGAGATTGAGGATTCAAAAGGGCAAAAAATATCAGCAAAAAAAAACTGAACCGGTTCAGCTATACCATTCCGTACAGTGAGCTAGGGTTGGCTGATACAAGTGCTAGGAGTGGTCAATTTGATGGGAAAAAATTTGAGAATTCAAATTAGAGATTGAGGATTCAAGTAGGAAGAAAAGATCTGAAAAAACAAAACTGAACTGGTTCAGCTAAGCCAATTCGTAAAGTGAGCTAGGGTCGGCTGATTCAAATGCTAGGAGTGGTCAATTTGATGAGAAGAAATATGAGAATTCAAATTAGAGATTGAGGATTCAAACGGGCAGAAAAGATCTACAAAAACAAAACTGAACCGGTTCATCTAACCCAGTCCGTATAGTGAGCTAGGGTTGCCTGATACAAGTGCTAGGTGTGGTCAATTTGATGGGAAAAAATTTGAAAATTCAAATTAGAGATTAAGGATTCAAGTGGGGAGAAAGATCTGAAAAAATAAAACTGAACCGGTTCAGCTAAGCCAATTCGTAAAGTGAGCTAGAGTCGGCTGATTCAAATGCTAGGAGTGGTCAATTTGATGGGGAGAAATATGAGAATTCAAATTGGAGATTGAGTATTCGAAAGGGCAGAAAAGATCTGCAAAAACAAAACTGAACCGGTTCAGCTATACTAGTTCGATAGTGAGCTAGGGTTGGCTGATACAAGTGCTGGGAGTGATCAATTTGATGGGAAAAAATCTGAGAATTCTAATTAGAGATTGAGGATTCAAGTGGGAAGAAAAGATCTGCAAAAACAAAACTGAACCGGTTCAGCTATACCAATCCGTACAGTGAGCTAAGGTTGGCTGATACAAGTGCTAGGAGTGGTCAATTTGATGGGAAAAAATATGAGAATTCGGATTAGAAATTGAGAATTCATAAGGGCAGAAAAGATCTACAAAAACAAAACTGAACCGATTCAGCTATACCAGTCCATACAGTGAGCTAGGGTTGGCTGATACAAGTGCTAGGAGTGGTCAATTTGATGTGAAAAAAATATGAGAATTCTAATTAGAGATTGAGGATTCAAGTGGGAAGAAAAGATCTGCAAAAATAAAACTGAACCGATTCAGCTATACCAGTCCGTACATTAAGCTAGGGTTGGCTGATACAAGTGCTAGGAGTGGTCAATTTGAATGGAAGAAATATGAGAATTCAAATTAGAGATTGAGGGCATAAAAGATCTGCAAAAACAAAACTGAACCAGTTCAGTTAACCAAGTCCGTACAGTGAGCTAGTGTTGGCTGATACAAGTGCTAGGAGTGGTCAATTTAATGGGAAAAAACATGAGAATTCAAATTATTGATTGAGGATTCAAAAGGGCAGAAAAGATCTGCAAAAACAAAACTGAACCGGTTCAGGTATTCCAGTATGTACAGTAAGCTCGGGTTGGCTGTTTCAATGGCTACGAGTGGTCCATTTGATGGGAAAGAATATGAGAATTCAAATTAGAGATTCAGGATTCAAAGCGATCGAAAAGATCTGTCAAAACATAATTGAACCGGTTCAGCTATACCAGCCTATACAACAAGCTAGGGTTTGCTGATACAGTGGCTAGGAGTGGTCAATTTGATGGGAAAATATATGAAAATTCAAATTAGAGATTGAGGATTCAAGGGGATGGAAAAGATCTGCTAAAACATGGATGAAACGAACTGAATTGATTCAACTATTCCCGTCAGTTTCGTGAGCTAGGGTTAGCTGATTCAAAGGCTAGGAGATGTGAATTTGGTGGGAAAATAGATTAGAATTCAAGTTAGAGATTGAGGATTCATGGGGACAGAAAAGATCTGCTAAAACATAAATCAAACAAACTGAACCAATTAAGCTATACCTGTCTGTTTCGTGAGCCATGGTTAGCTGTTTCAAAGGCTAGGAGGGGTCAATTTGGTGGGAAAATATATGAGAATTCTAATTATAGATTGAGAACTCAAGGGGACAGAAAAGATCTCTTGGAACATGAATGAATTGAGCGGAACCGATTCAGATATTCCAATCTGTACAATGAACAAGGGTTGGCCGATTCAAAGGCTACGAGGGGTCAATTTGATGGGAAAACATATTCGAATCCAAATTAGAGATTGTGGATTCAAAGGGATGGAAAAGATCTATAAAAACATAACTAAACTAGTTCAGCTATCCCAGTTTCTATAATGACCTAGGGTTAGCTGTACAGTAAGCTAGGGTTGGCTGTTTCAATGGCTACGAGTGGTCAATTTGATGGGAAAAAATGTGATAATTTAAATTAGAGATTAAGGATTCAAAGGGATGGAAAAGATCTATAAAAACAAAACTAAACCAGTTCAGCTATCCCAGTTTCTATAATGAGCTAGGGTTAGCTGTACAGTAAGCTGGGGTTGGCTGTTTCAATGGCTACGAGTGGTCAATTTGATGGGAAAAAAATGTGATAATTTAAATTAGAGATTGAGGATTCAACGGGATGGAAAAGATCTGCAAAAACATAACTAAACCGGTTCAGCTAAACCAGTCCGTACAGTGAGCTAGGGTTGGCTGATACAGAGGCTAGGAGTTGTCAATTTAATGGGAAAATACATGAGAATTCAAATTAGAGATTGAGGATTCATCGAGACGGAAAAGATCTGCTAGAACATAAATGAAACGAACTTAACCGATTCAGCTATACCTGTCTGTTTCATGAGCTAGGGTTAGCTGATTCAAAGGCTAGGAGAGATCAATTTGTTGGGAAAATAGATGAGAATTCAAATTAGAGACGGAGGATTCAAGGGGACGAAAAAGATTTGCTGTAACTAAAATGAATCGATCTAAACCGGTTCAGGTATTCCGGTATGTATAATAAGTTAGGATTGGCTGTTTCAATGGCTACGATTGGTCAATTTGAAGGGAAAAAAATTTGAGAATTCAAATTCGTGATTGAGGATTCAAAGGGATGGAAAATTTCTGCAAAAGGATAACTGAACCGGTTCAGCTATACCAATCTATATAATGAGCTAGGGTTGGCTGATACAAAGGCTAGGAGTGGTCAATTTGATGGGAAAATAAATGAGAATTCAACTTAGACATGAAGGATTCAAGGAGATGGAAATGATCAGCTGAAACTTAAATGAATTGAACTAAACCGCATCAGGTAATCAAGTCTATACTGTAAGCTTGGGTTGGCTGTTCCAATGGCTACGAGTGGTCAGCTGTGCCAGTCTGTATAATGAGCTAGGGTTAGCTGATACAACGGCTAGGAGAGGTCGATTTGATGCGAAAATATATTAGAATTCAAATTGGAGATGGAGGATTCAAGGGGACGGAAAAGAGCTGTTGAAAAATAAATTAATCGAACTGAACCGGTTCAGGTATTCTAGTCTGTGCAGTAAGCTAGGGTTGGATGTTTCAATGGCTACGAGTGGTCAATTTGATGGGAAAAAATCTGAGAATTCAAATTAGAGTTTTAGGATTCAAAGGGATGGAAAAGATCTTAAAAAACAAAACTGAACTAGTTCAGCTATACCAGTCTATACAGAGAGCTAGGGTTGGTTGCTACAAAGGCTAGGAGCGGTCAATTTAGTGGGAAAATAGATGACAATTCAAATTAGAGATTGAGGATTCAAAGGGATGAAAAAGATCTGCTAAAACATAACTGAACCGATTCAGCTATACCAGTCTATACAATGAGCTAGGGTTGGCTGATACAAAGGCCAAGAGTGGTCAATTTGATGGGAAAATATATGAGAATTCAAATTAGAGATTGAGGATTCAAGGGGATGGAAAAGACCTGCTAAAACAAGAATGAAATGAACTTAACCGATTCAGCTATACCTGTCTGTTTCGTGAGCTAGGGTTCGCTGATTCAACGGCTAGGAGTGGTCAATTTGGTGGGAAAATATATGTGAATTCAAATTATAGATTGAGGATTCATGGGGATGGAAAAGATGTGCTGAAAAGTAAATGAATCGAACTGAACCGGTTCAGGTATTCCAATCTGTACAATATGCTAGGGTTGTTTGTTTCTGCGAGTGGTTAATTTGATGGGAAAAAATATGAAAATTCACATTACAGATTGAGGATTCCAAGGGATGGAAAAGATCTATAAAAACATAACTGAACCAATTCAGTTATACCAGTATGTATAATGAGCTGGCGTTAGCTGATACAAAGGCTAGGAGTGGTTAATTTGATGGGAAAATATATGAGAATTCAAATTGGAGATGGGGGATTCAAGGGGACGGAAAAGATCTGCTGAAAAATAAATGAATCGAACTGAACTACTTCAGGTATTCCAGTGTGTACAGCAAGATAGGGTTGGTTGTTTCAATGGCTACGAGTGGTCAATTTGATGGGAAAAAATATGAGAATTCAAATTAGAGATTGGGGATTCAAAGGGATGGAAAAGATCTATCAAAACATAACTGAACCGATTCAGCTATACCAGTCTGTATAATGAGCTTGGTTTAACTGATACAAAGGCTAGGAGTGGTCAATTTGATGGGAAAAAAGATGAGAATTCAAATTAGAGACGGAGGATTCAAGGGGACAGAAAAGATCGGCTGAAACTTAAATGAATTGAACTGAACCGGATCTGGTATTCCAGTCTGTACAGTAAGCTATGGTTGGCTGTTTCAATGGCTACGGGTGGTCAATTGGATGGGAAAAATTATGAGAATTCAAATTAGAGATTGAGGATTCAAATGGTTGGAAAAGATATGCAAAAACATAATTGAACCAGTTCAGGCTTACCAGTCGATACAGTGAGCTATGGTTGGCTGATACAAAGGCTACGAGCTATCAATTTCATGGGAAAATATATGAAAATTCAAACTAGAGATTGAGGATTCAAGGGGACGGAAAACATGATCTGAAACATAAATGAATCGAGCAAAACCGGTTCATATATTCCAGTTTGTAAAATGAGCTAGGGTTGGCTATTTCAATGTCTACGAGGGGTCAATTTGATGGGAAAATAGATGAGAATTCAAATTAGAGATTGAGGATGCAAGGGGACAGAAAAAATCTGCTAAAATATCAACGAAACGAACTGAACCAATACAGCTGTACCTGTCTGTTTCGTGAGCTAGGGTTAGTTGATTAAAAGGCCAGGAGAGGTCAATTTCGTGGGAAAGTAGATGAGAAATCAAATTAGAGATGGAGGATTCATGGGGACGGAAAAGATCTGCGGAAAAATAAATGAATCGAACTGAATCGGTTCAGGTATTCTAGTCTGTACAGTAATCTAGGGTTGGCTGTTTCAATCGCTACGAGTGGTCATTTTGATGGGAAAAAAATATAAGAATTCAAATTAGAGATTGAGGATTCAAAGGGATGGAAAAGATCTGCAAAAACATAACTGAACCGATTCAGCTATACCAGTCTATACAATGAGCTAGGGTTGGCTGATACAACAGCTTCGAGTGGTCAATTTGATGGGAAAATAGATGGGAATTCAAATTAGAGATTGAGTATTCAAGGGGACGAAAAACATCATCTGAAACGTAAATGGATCGAGCAGAACCGGGTCCGATATTCGATCTATACAATTAGCTAGGGTTGGCTATTTCAATGGCTACGAGTGGTCAATTTGATGGGAAAAAAATATGGGAATTCAAATTAGAGATTGAGGATTCAAAGGGATGGAAAAGATCTGCTAAAACATAACTGAACCGATTCAGCTATACCTGTCTGCTTCGTGAGCTAGGGTTAGCTGATTCAAAGGCTTGGAGTGGTCAATTTGGTGGGAAAATAGATGTGAATTCAAATTATAGATTGAGGATTCCAGGGGAAGGAAAAGATGTGCTGAAAAATAAATGAATCGAACTGAACCGGTTCTGGTATTCCAATCTGTACAGTATGCTAGGGTTGGCTGTTTCTATGGGTGGTTAATTTGATTGGAAAAAATATGAAAATTCAAATTACAGATTGAGGATTCAAAGGGATGGAAAATATCTATAAAACCAGTATGTATAATGAGCTTGGTTTAGCTGATACAAAGGCTAGGAGTGGTCAATTTGATGGGAAAATAGATGAGAATTCAAATTAGAGATGGAGGATTCAAGGGGACGGAAAAGATTGCCTGAAACTTAAATGAAATCAACTGAACCGGATCTGGTATTCCAGTCTGTAGAGTAAGCTATGGTTGGCTGTTTCAATGGCTACGAGTGGTCAATTTGGTGGGAAAAATTATGAGAATTCAAATTAGAGATTGAGGATTCAAAGGGTTGGAAAAGATATGCAAAAACATAATTGAACCAGTTTAGCCTTACCAGTCTATACAGAGAGCTAGGGTTAGCTGATACAAAGGCTTGGAGCGGTCAATTTAATGGGAAAATAGATGAGAATTCAAATTAGAGATTGAGGATTCAAGGGGACGAAAAAGATCTACTGAAACATAAATGAATCGAGCAGAACCAGTTCAGATATTCCATTCTGTACAATGAGCTAGGGTTGGATGATTCATAGGCTATCAGTGGTCAATTTGATGGGAAAAAATAGGAGAAATCAAATTAGAGATTGAGGTTTGAAAGGGATGGAAAAGATCTATTGAAACTTAACTGAACCGATTCAGCTGTACCAGTCTGTATAATGAGCTAGGGTTGGCTATTACAAAAGCTAGGAGTGGTCAATTTGATGGGAAAATAGATGAGAATTCAAGTTAGAGATTGACGATTCAAGGGGACAAAAATGATCTGCTCAAACATAAATGAATCGAGCAGAACCGGTTCAGATATTCCAGTCTGTACGATGAGCTAGGGTTGGCTATTTCAATGGCTACGAGTAGTCAATTTGGTGGGAAAAAATATGAGAATTCAAATTAGAGATTTAGGATTCAAAGGGATGGAAAAGATCAGCAAAAACATAACTAAACCGATTCAGCTATACCAATCTATACAATGAGCTAGGGTTGGCTAATACAAAGGCTAAGAATGGTCAATTTGATGGGAAAATATATGAGAATTCAAATTAGAGATTGGTGATTCCAGGGGACGGAAAAGATCTGCTAAAACATAAATGAAACGAACTGAACCGATTCAGCTATACCTGTCTGTTTCGTGAGCTAGGGTTAGCTTATTCAAAGGCTATGAGAGGTCAATTTGGTGGGAAAATCGATGAGAATTCAAATTAGAGTTTGAGGATTCAAGGGGATAGAAAAGATCTCCTTAAACATAAATGAATCAAGTACAACCGATTCAGATGTTCCAGTCTGTACAATGAGCTAGGGTTGGCTGATTCAAAGGCTACGAGTGGTCAATTTGATGGGAAAAAATATGAGAATTCAAGTTAGAGATTGAGGATTCAAAGAGATGGAGAAGATCTATAAAAACAAAACTAAACCAGTTTAGCTATACCAGTATGTATAATGAGCTAGGGTTAGCTAATACAAAGGCTAGGAGTGGTCAATTTGATGGGAAAACATATGAGAATTCAAATTAGAGATGGAGGATTCAAGGGGAAGGAAAAGATCTGCTCAAACACGAGTGAAACGAATTGAACCGATTCAACTATACATGTCTGTTTCGCGAGCTTGGGTTTGCTGATTCAAAGGCTATGAGAGGTCAATTTGATGGGAAAACATATGAGAATTCAAATTATAGAGTGAGGATTCAAGGGGATGGAAAAGATCTGCTAAAACATAAAAGAATCGAGCAAAACCGGTTCAGATATTCCAATATGTATAATGAAAAAGATCTACTGAAACATAAAAGAATCGAGTAGAACCGATTCAGATGTTCCAGTCTGTACAATGAGCTAGGGTTGGTTGATTCAAAGGCTACGAGTGGTCAATTCCATGGGAAAAAATATGAGAATTCAAATTAGAGATTGAGGATTCAAAGGGATGGAAAAGATCTATAAAAACATAATTGAACCAATTCAGCTATACTAGTAAGTATAATGAGCTAGGGTTAGGTTATACAAAGGCTAGGAGTGGTCAATTTGATAGGAAAATAGATGAGAATTCAAATTAGAGATGGGGAACTCAAGGGGACGAAAAAGATCTGCTTAAACATAAATGAATCGAACTGAACCGGTTCAAGTATTCTAGTATGTACAGTAAGCTAGGGTTGGCTGTTTCAATGGCTATGAGTGGTCAATTTGATGGGAAAACATATGAGAATTCAAATTAGAGATTCAGGATTCAAAGCAATGAAAAAGATCTGCAAAAACATAACTGAACAGGTTCAACTATACCAGTCTATACGACGAGCTAGGGTTGGCTTATACAAAAGCTAGGAGTGGTCAATTTAATGAATCGAGTAGAACCGGGTCAGATATTCCATTCTGTACAATGAGCTAGGGTTGGCTATTTCAATGGCTACGAGTGGTCAATTTAATGGGAAAAAATATGAGAATTCAAATTAGAGATTGAGGATTCAAAGGGATGGAAAAGATCTGCAAAAACATAACTGAACCGATTCAGCTATACCAGTCTATACAATGAGCTAGGGTTGGCTGATATTAAGGGCAAGAGTGGTCAATTTGATGGGAAAATAGATGAGAATTCAAATTAGATATTGAGGATTCAAGGGGATGGAAAAGATCTGCTAAAACATGAATGAAACAAACTGAACCGATTCAGCTATACCTGTCTGTATCGTGAGCTAGGGTTAGCTGATTCAAAGCCTAGGAGGGGTCAATTTGGTGGGGAAATATATGAGAATTCAAATTATAGATTGAGGATTCAAGGGGACGGAAAAGATGTGCTGAAACATGAAATAATCGAGCAGAACCGGTTCAGATATTCCAGTCTGTACAATGAGCTGGGGTTGGCTGATTCAAAGCCTACGAGTGGTCAATTTGATTGGAAAAAATATGAGAATTCAAATTAGAGATTTAGGATTCAAGGGGATGAAAAACATCTGCTGAAAAATAAATGAATCGAACTGAACCGGTTCAACTATTCCAATCTATACAGTATGCTAGGGTTGGCTGTGTTTGTGCCTAATAAATCACGGCCATGAGCTGGCCGAAGGAGCCCCTTTTCTCGGCCCTAGCACTTGCTCATAAAACTGAAATGCAGCATTTCAACAGGGTGCTTTGCCTTCCTGAAGACAAAAGAAAAATGCTAAGGCATGATCATCTCGGCCTCGAGTGCAGGCCGAGGCCGAGGCCGAACAAAATCACGGCCAAAGGCATTAAAGGCAAATCATCACGTGACAATAGGGTCCCAGGCTTCATTTAATGAAGTAGTGCCTCTGTTTATTGCAGCAAACCCACTGACCACGAATAAGCATTTAATGCACGAGGGAAGGTGGGAAGTGATTGAAGTCAAGATTTGGTGATGAGGATCAGAGTGATTAGACGTGGACATTCTCACAAGAATTCTGGCAGCTTGAGATATTAAGTCACCAGCTATCAAGGCCATAAATGCGTCTCCACGGCCAGAAGCGCAGAGTCCATGATCGGGGCGGCGGCCGAGATTCACCAGGATTTATGGGGTCACACCACCATACTTCACGATCCCAAATGTCGATTAGACTACCCACTTGCTCTAATCAGGCTCCACCATGCGGATTTTCAGTCTCAAGTACTTCTCCAAGAACTATTCCTATAAATACGAGGCTCAAGCTACATTCAAATGGTTAAAACACCAAACCAAAGCCTCCCACGGAGCAACTTATTTTTTCCTGTAATGCACTTTCAATATCTTTACTTGCTTTCCTAGGAGTAGTGTTAGACCGTAAGGAAAATTCATTCATCAATATATCATACGACCTTTGATTTTCAAGGCTCCGGAGCATCATCCCTGTTGTTCGCTCACTCACCCCATATATCATACGACCGTCGCTCCCTGAGCAACGCGCCGGAGCACCGCCCAAAACCCACCACCAACACCATCACTCAACGGCCTTGTAGTTCGCCGGAGTATCATCCCTGTTGTTCGCTCACTCACCCCATATATCATACGACCGTCGCTCCTTGAGCAACGCGCCGGAGCACCGCCCAAAACCCACCACCAACACCATCACTCAACGGCCTTGTAGTTCAGGCCGTGAACCTAACAGCCGAGACTAGTTCCTCTCTCGGCTACAATCGTTTGATTATAAGACGAGTTCAAACAGGCGCACCACTTATCCATCCTACACTCATCAACATCTCGACGCACGGTAGACCGTGCTGGCACGCCCGCGCACAACCGCACCGCACCCAAAAGCAGGAAGCCGTGTTTCAACGCATATCCCCTCGGCCCGGAACTCCAGGCCGTGAGATTTGCATGGTAGACAGGTTGTTTCTACAAGTGGTTAAATTGATGGGAAAAAATATGAAAATTCAAATTAGAGATTGAGGATTCAAAGGGATGGAAAAGATCTATAAAAACATAACTGAACCATTTTCGCTATACCTGTATAAACAATTAGCTAGGGTTGGCTGATACAAAGGCTTGGATCGGTCAATTTGATGGGAAAATAGATGAGAATTCAAATTAGATTTTGAGGATTCAAGGGGACCGAAAAGATATGATGAAATATAACTGAATCGAGCAGAACCGATTCAGATATTCCAGTCTGTACATTGAGCTAGAGTTGGCTATTTCAATCGCTTCGAGTGGTCAATTTAATGGGAAAAAATACGACAATTCAAATTAGAGATTGAGGATTCAAGGGGATGGAAAAGATCTATAAAAACATGTTTCAACCAGTTCAGCTATACTAGTCGGTATAATGAGCTAGGGTTAGCTGATACAAAGGCTAGGAGTGGTCAATTTGATGGGAAAATAGATGACAATTCAAATTAGAGATTGAGCATTCATGGAGATGGAAAAGATCTGCTGAAACATAAATGAATCGAACTAGACCGGTTCAGGTATTCCAGTATGTATTGTAAGCTAGGGTTGGCTGTTTCAATGGCTACGAGTGGTCAATTTAATGGGAAAAAATATGAGAATTCAAATTAGAGTTAGACGATTCGAGGGGACGGAAAAGATTTGCTGAAACATAAATGAATCGAGCAGAACCGGTTCAGATATTCTAGTCTGTACGATGAGCTAGGGTTGGCTATTTCAATGGCTACAAGTAGTCAATTTGATGGGAAAAAATATGAGAATTCAAATTAGAGATGGAGGATTCAAGGGGAAGGAAAAGATCTCCTGAAACGTAAATTGATAGAACTGAATCGGTTCAGGTATTCCAGTATGTACAGTAATCTTGGGTTGGCTGTTTCATTGGCAACGAGTGGTCAATTTGATGGGAAAAAATATGAGAATTCAAATTAGGAATTGAGGATTCAAAGGGATGGAAAAGATCTGCAAAAACATAACTGAGCTGATTCAGCTATACCAGTCTATACAATGAGCTAGGGTTGGCTGATACAAAGGCTAAGAGTGGTCAATTTGATAGGAAAATAGATGACAATTCAAATTAGAGATTGGGGATTAAAGGGGACGGAAAAGATCTGCTCAAACATGAATGAAACGAACTGAACCGATTCAACTATCCCTGTCTGTTTCATGAGCTTGGGTTTGCTTATTCAAAGGCTATGAGAGGTCAATTTGATGGGAAAACATATGAGAATTCAAATTATAGATTGACGATTCAAGGGGACGGAAAAGATCTGCTGAAACATAAAAGAATCGAGCATAACCGGTTTAGATATTCCAGTCTGTACAGTGAGGTAGGGTTGGCTGATTCAAAGGCTACGAGTGGTCAATTTGATGGGAAAAAATTTGAGAATTCAAATTAGAGATTGAGGATTCAAAGGGATGGAAAAGATCTATAAAAACATAACTGAACCAGTTCAGCTATACCAGTATGTATAATGAGCTAGGGTTAGGTTATACACAGGCTAGGAGTGGTCAATTTGATAGGAAAATAGATGAGAATTCAAATTAGAGATGGGGAACTCAAGGGGATGAAAAAGATCTGCTGAAACATGAATGAATCGAACTGACCCGGTTCAGGTTTCTAGTATGTACAATAAGTTAGGGTTGGCTGTTTCAATGGCTACAAGTGGTCAATTTGCTGGGAAAACATATGAGAATTCAAATTAGAGATTCAGGATTCAAAGCAATGAAAAAGATCTGCAAAAACATAACTGAACCAATTTAGCTATACCAGTCTATACAATGAGCTAGGGTTGGCTGATACAGAGGCTAAGAGTGGTCAATTTGATGGGAAAATAGATGAGAATTCAAATTACAGATTGAGGATTCAAGGGGACGGAAAAGATCTTCTAAAACATAAATGAAACGAACATAATCGATTCAACTATAACTGTCTGTTTCGTGAGCTAGGGTTAGCTGATTCAAAGGCTAGGAGGGGTCAATTTGGTGGGAAAATATATGACAATTCAAATTAGTGATTGACGATTCCAGGCGACGGAAATGATCTGCTGGAACATAAATGAATCGAGCAGAACCGGTTCAGATATTCCAATCTGTACAATGAGCTAGGGTTGGCTATTTGAATGGCTATGAGTGGTCAATTTGATGGGAAATTATATGAGAATTCAAATTAGAGATTGAGGATTCAAAGGGATGGAAAAGATCTGCAAAAATGTAACTGAACCGATTCAGCTGTACAAGTCTATACAATGAGCTAGGGTTGGCTGATACAGAGGCTAAGAGTGGTCAATTTGATGGAAAAATAGATGAGAATTCAAATTACAGATTGAGGATTCAAGGGGACGGAAAAGATCTGCTAAAACATAAATGAAACGAACATAACCGATTCAACTATATCTGTCTGTTTCGTGAGCTAGGGTTAGCTGATTCAAAGGCTAGGAGGGGTCAATTTGGTGGGAAAATATATGACAATTCAAATTGTAGATTGAGTATTCAACGGGATGGAAAAGATCTGCTGAAACATGAATCAATCGAGCAGAACCAGTTCAGACATTCCAGTCTGTACAATGAGCTAGGGTTGGCTGATTCAAAGGCTACGAGTGGTCAATTTGATGGGAAAAAAATATGAGAATTCAAATTAGAGATTGAGGACTCAAAGCAATGGAAAAGATCTATAAAAACTGAACTGAAACAGTTCAGCTATACCGGTATGTATAATGAGCTAGGGTTAGCTGATACAAGGGCTAGGAGTGGCCAATTTGTTGGGGAAATAGATGTGATTTCAAATTAGAGATGGTGGATTCAAGGGGACGGAAAAGATCTGCTAAAAAATAAATGAATCGAACTGAACTGGTTCAGGTATTCCAGTCTGTACAGTAAGCTTGGGTTGGCTGTTTCAATGGCTACGAGTGGTCAATTTGATGGGAAAAAATATGATAATTCAAATTAGAGAATGATGATTCAAAGGGATGGAAAAGATCTATAAAACATAACTGAACCGGTTCAGCTATACCAGTCCACACAATGTGCTAGGGTTGGCTGATACAAAGGCTAGGAGGGGTCAATTTAGTGGGAAAATAGGTGAAAATTCAAAATAGAGATTGAGGATTCAAGGGGACGGAAAAGATCTGCTGAAAAATAAATGAATCGAACTGAATCGTTTCAGGTATTCCAGTATGTACAGCAAGCTAGGGTTGGCTGTTTCAATGGCAACAAGTGGGCAATTTCATGCGAAAAAATATGAGAATTCAAATTAGAGATTGAGGATTCAAAGGAATGGAAAAGATCTATAAAAACATAATTGAACCGGTTCCGCTATTCCAGTCTGTATAATGAGGTAGGGTTAGCTGATACAAAGGCTAGGAGTGGTCAATTTGATGGGAAAATAGATGAGAATTCAAATTAGAGATGGAGGATTCAGGGGGAAGGAAAAGATCTACTGAAACATAAATGAATCGAACCGAATCGGTTCAACTATTCCTGTCTGTATAGTAAGCTTGGGTTGGCTTTTTCAATGGCTACGAGTGGTCAATTTGATGGGAAAAAATATGAGAATTCAAATTAGAGATTGAGGATTCAAAGGGATGGAAAAGATCTGCAAAAACATAACTTAACTGATTCAGCTATACCAGTCAATACAATGAGCTAGGGTTGGCTGATACAAAGACTAGGAGGGGTCAATTTAATGGGAAAATAGATGAGAATTCAAAATAGAGATTGTGAATTCAAGGGGAAGGAAAACATCTGCTGAAAAATAAATGAATCGAACTGAACCGGTTCAGGTATTCCAGTATGTACAGTAAGCTAGGGTTGGCTGTTTCAATGGCTACGAGTGGGCAATTTGATGTGAAAAAAATATGAAAATTCAAATTAGAGATTGTGGATTCACAGGGATGGAAAAGATCTGCAAAAACATAACTGAACCGGTTCAGCTATAGCAATCTATACAATGAGTTAGGGTTGGCTGATACAATGCCTAAGAGTGGTTAATTTGATGGGAAAACATATGAGAATTCAAATTAGCGATTAAAGGTTCAAGGGGACGGAAAAGATCTGCTAAAACATAAATGAAACGAACTGAACCGATTTAGCTATACCTGTCTTTTTCGTGAGCTGGGGTTAGCTGATTCAAAGCCCCGGAGAAGTCAATTTGGTGGGAAAATATATGAGAATTCAAATTAGAGATAGAGGATTCACTGGGACGGAAAAGATCTGCTGAAACATAAATGAATCGAACTGAATCGGTTCAACTATTTCTGTCTGTACATTAAGCTTGGGTTGGCTTTTTCAATGGCTACGAGTGGTCAATTTGATGGGAAAAAATATGAGAATTCAAATTAGAGATTGAGGATTCAAAGGGATGGAAAGGATCTATAAAAACATAACTGAACCAGTTTAGCTATACGAGTATATACAATGAGCTAGGGTTGGCTGATACAATGGCTTGTAGCGGTCAATTAGATGGGAAAATAGATAAGAATTCTAGAGATTGAGGATTCAAGGGGACGGAAAAGATCTGCTGCAACATAAATGAATCGAGTAGAACCGGTTCAGATATTCCAGTCTGTACATTGAGCTAGGGTTGGCTATTTCAATGGCTACGTGTGGTCAATTTGATGGGAAAAAATATGAGAATTCGAATTAGAGATTGAGAATTCGAAGGGATGGAAAAGATCTATAAAAACATAACTGAACCAGTTCAGCGATACCAGTCTGTATAATGAGCTAGGTTTAGCTGATACAAAGGCTCGGAGTGGTCAATTTAATGGGAAAATAGATGAGAATTCAAATTAGAAATGGAGCATTCAAGGGGACGGAAAAGATCTGCTGAAACATAAATGAATCGAATTGAACCGATTCAGGTATTCCAGTATGTATAGTAAGCTAGGGTTGGCTGTTTCAATGGCTACGAGTGGTCAATTTGATGGGAAAAAATATGAGAATTCAAAGGGATGGAAATGATCTATAAAAACATAACTGAACCAGTTCAGCTATACCAGTATATACAATGAGCTAGAGTTGGCTGATACAATGGCTTGTAGCGGTCAATTTGATGGGAAAATAGATAAGAATTCTAGAGATTGAGGATTCAAGGGGACGGAAAAGATCTGCTGCAACATAAATGAATCGAGTAGAACCGGTTCAGATATTCCAGTCTGTACATTGAGCTAGGGTTGGCTATTTCAATGGCTACGTGTGGTCAATTTGATGGGAAAAAATATCAGAATTCGAATTAGAGATTGAGAATTCGAAGGGATGGAAAATATCTATAAAAACATAACTGAACCAGTTCAGCGATACCAGTCTGTATAATGAGCTAGGTTTAGCTGATACAAAGGCTAGGAGTGGTCAATTTAATGGGAAAATAGATGAGAATTCAAATTAGAAATGGAGCATTCAAGGGGACGGAAAAGATCTGCTGAAACATAAATGAATCGAATTGAACCGATTCAGGTATTCCAGTATGTATAGTAAGCTAGGGTTGGCTGTTTCAATGGCTACGAGTGATCAATTTGATGGGAAAAAATATGAGAAATCAAATTAGAGATTGAGGATTCAAAGGGATGGAAAAGATCTGCAAAAACATAACTGAACCGGTTCAGCTATACTAGTCTATACAATCAGCTGGGGTTGGCTGATTTAAAGGCTAGGAGTTTTCAATTTGATGGGAAAATATATGAGAATTCAAATTAGATACTGAGGATTCATGGGGACGGAAAAGATCTGCTGAAACATAAATGAATCGAGCTAAACCGGTTCAGATATTCCAGTCTGTACAATGAGCCAGGGTTGGCTATTTCAATGGCTACGAATGGTCGATTTGATGGGAAAAAATATGAGAATTCAAATTAGAGATTGAGGATTCAAAGGGATGGAAAATATCTGCAAAAACATAACTGAACCGATTCATCTATACCAATCTATACAATGAGCTAGGGTTGGCTGATACAAAGGCTAAGAGTTGTCAATTTGATGGGAAAATATATGAGAATTCAAATTAGAGATTCAGGATTCAAGGGGACGGAAAAGATCTGCTAAAACATAAATGAAACGAACTGAACCGATTTAGCTATACCTGTCTATTTCGTGAGCTAGGGTTGGCTGATTCAAGGGCTAGGAGAGGTCAATTTGGTGGGAAAATAGATGAGAATTCAAATTAGAGATTGAGCATTCAATGGGACGGAAAAGATCTGCTGAAACATAAATGAATCGAGTAGAACCAGTTCAGATATTCCAGTCTGTACATTGAGCTAGGGTTGGCTATTTCAATGGCTACGGGTGGTCAATTTGATGGGAAAAAATATGAGAATTCGAATTAGAGATTGAGGATCCAAAGGGATGGAAAAGATCTATGAAAGAATACTGAACCAGTTCAGCTATACCAGTCTGTATAATGAGCTAGGGTTAGCTGATCCAAAGGCTAGGAGTGGTCAATTTCATGGGAAAATAGATGATAATTCAAATTAGAGATGGAGGATTCAAGGGGACGGAAAAGATCTGCTGAAACATAAATGAATCGAATTGAACCAGTTCATGTATTCCAGTATGTATAGTAAGCTAGGGTTGGCTGTTTCAATGGTTACGAGTGGTCAATTTGATGGGAAATAATATGAGAAATCGAATTAGAGATTGAGGATTCAAAGGGATGGAAAAGATCTGCAAAAACATAACTGAACCGATTCAGCTATACTAGTCTATACAATCAGCTGGGGTTGGCTGATACAAAGGCTAGGAGTGGTCAATTTGATGGGAAAATAGATGAGAATTCAAATTCGAGACTAAGGATTCATGGGGACAGAAAAGATCTACTGAAACATAAATGAATCGTGCTAAACCGGTTCAGATATTCCAGTCTGTACAATGAGCTAGGGTTGGCTATTTCAATGGCTACGAGTGCTCAATTTGATGGGAAAAAATATGAGAAATCGAATTAGAGATTGAGGATTCAAAGGGATGGAAAGGATCTGCAACAACATAACTGAACCGATTCAGCTATACCAATCTATACAATGAGCTAGGGTTGGCTGATACAAAGGCTAAGAGTTGTCAATTTGATGGGAAAATAGATGAGAATTCAAATTAGAGATTGAGGATTCAAGGGGACGGAAAAGATCTGCTAAAACCTAAATGAAACGAACTGAACCGATTCAGCTGTACCTGTCTGTTTCGTGAGCTAGGGTTAGTTGATTCAAAGGCTAGGAGAGGTCAATTTGGTGGGAAAATCGATGAGAATTCAAATTAGAGATTGAGGATTCAAGGGGATAGAAAAGATCTCCTGAAACATAAATGAATTGACCAAAATGTATAATCAGCTATACCAATATGTATAATGAGCTAGGGTTAGCTTATACAAAGGCTAAGAGTGGTCAATTTGATGGGAAAGTAGATGAGAATTCAAATTAGAGATTGAGGATTCAAAGGGATGGGAAAGATCTATAAAGAGATAACTAAACCAGTTCAGCTATACCAATATGTATAATGAGCTAGGGTTAGCTGATACAACGGCTAGGAGTGGTCAATTTGATTGGAAAATATATGAGAATTCAAATTAGATATGGAGGATTCAAGAGGAAGGAAACGATCTTCTGAAACGTAAATGAATAGAACTGAACTGGTTCAGGTATTCCAGTCTGTACAGTAAGCTAGGGTTGGCTGTTTCAATGGCTACGAGTGGTCAATTTGATGGGAAACAATATGAGAATTCAAATTAGAGATTGAGGGGATTCAAAGGGATGGAAAAGATCTACAAAAACATAACTGAACCAATTCAGCTATACCAGTCTATACAGTGAGCTAGGGTTGGCTGATACAAAGGCTAAGAGTGCTCAATTTGATGGGAAAATATATGAGAATTCAAATTAGAGATTGAGGATTCAAGGGGACGGAAAAGACTGCCAAAACATAAATGAAACGAACTGAACCGATTCAACTATACCTATTTGTTTCGTGAGCTAGGGTTGGCTGATTCAAGGGCTAAGAGAGGTCAATTTGGTGGGAAAATAGATGAGAATTCAAATTATAGATTGAGGATTCAAGGGGACGAAAAAGATCTGCTGAAACATAAATGAATCGAGCAGAACCGGTTCAGATATTCCAGTCTGTACAATGAGCTAAGGTTGGCTTTTTCAATGGCTACGAATGGCCAATTTGATGGGAAAAAATATGAGAATTCAAATTAGAGATTGAGGATTCAAAGGGATGGAAAAGATCTGCAAAAACATAACTGAACCGGTTCAGCTATACCAGTCTATGCAATGAGCCAGGGTTGGCTAATAAAATGGCTAAGAGTGGTCAATTTGATGGGAAAATAATTGAGAATTCAAATCAGAGATTGGGGATTCAAGGGGACAGAAAAGGCCTGCTAAAACATAAATGAATCAAACTGAACTGATTCAGATATTTCAGTATGTACAATGAGCTAGGGTTGGCTGATTCAAAGGCTACGAGTGGTTAATTTGATGGGAAAAAAATATAAGAATTCAAATTAGAGATTGAGGATTCAAAGGGATGGAAAAGATCTGCAAAAACACAACTAGAGATTGATGATTCAAGAGGGCACAAAAGATCAGCTAAAACGTAAGTGAAAAAAACTGAACATGTTCAACAATACTTGCATATACTCTTTGTCGTGAGTTAGGGTTGGCTGTGGCAAAGGCTTGGAGTGGTCAATTGGATGTTAAAAAAATATGATAATACAAATTGGAGATTGAGGATTCAGGAGTACACAAAAAATCTGCTAAAACAAAAATTAAAAAAACTGAATTTTTTCAACAATACCAGTCTGTACTGTGAGCTAGGGTTGGCCAAGGCGAAGGCTAGGAGTTGTCAATTTGATGTTTAAAAATATGAGAATTCAATTTGGAGATTGAGGATTCAAGGGGACACAAAAGATCTGCTAAAACGTAAATGAAAAAACTGAACCTGTTCAACAATACTTGCCTGTACTCTGTACCATGAGCTAGGGTTGGCTTAGGCAAAGGCCAGGAGTGGTCAATTTGATGTGATAAAGTTTGAGAATTCAAATTAGAGACTGAGGATTCAAGAGGACACAAAAGATTTGCTAAAACGTAAATGAAAAAAACTGAACCTGTTCAACAATACTTTCCTATACTCTTTATCGTGAGTTAGTGTTGGCTGTGGCAAAGGCTTTGAGTGGTCAATTTGATGTTAAAAAAATATGATAATACAAATTGGAGATTGAGGATTCAGGAGGACACAAAAAATCTGCTAAAACAAAAATGAAAAAAAATGAACTTATTCAACAATACTAGTCTATACTGTGAGCTAAGGTTAGCCAACAAAAAGGCTAGGAGTTGTCAATTTGATGTTTAAAAATATTAGAATTCAATTTGGAGATTGAGGATTCAAGGGGACACAAAAGATCTGCTAAAACGTAAATGAAAAAAACTGAACCTGTTCAACAATACTTGCCTGTACTCTGTACCGTGAGCTAGGGTTGGCTTAGGCAAAGGCCAGGAGTGGTCAATTTGATGTGAAAATTTTGAGAATTCAAATTTAAGATTGAGGATTCAAGGGGACACAAAAGGTTTGCTAAAACGTAAATGAAAAAACTGAACATGTTCAACAATACTTGCCTATACTCTTTATCGTGAGTTAGGGTTGGCTGAGACAAAGGCTAGGAGTGGTCAATTTGATGTTAAAAAATATTATAATACAAATTGGAGAATGAGGATTCAGGAGGACACAAAAAAATCTGCTAAAACAAATATGAAAAAAACTGAAATTGTTCAACAATAACAGTCTGTACCGTGAGCTAGGGTTGGCTAAGGCATAGGCTAGGAGTTGTCAATTTGATGTTTAAAAGTATTAGGATTCAAATTGTAGATTAAGGATTCAAGGGGACACGAAAGATCTTCTAAAACGTAAATGAAAAAAACTGAACATGTTCAACAATACTTGCATGTACTCTGTACCGTGAGCTACGGTTGGCTGAGGTAAAGGCTAGTAGTGGTCAATTTGGTGAAAAAAAATATGAGAATCCAAATTGGAGATTGAGGATTGAAGGGGACATAAAAGATCTGCTAAAACGTAAATGAAAAAAACCGAACCTATTCAACAATACTTGCCTGTACTCTGTACCGTGAGCTAGGGTTGGCTGAGGCAAAGGCTAGGAGTGGTCAATTTGATGTGAAAAAGTCTAACAATTCAAATTAGAGATTGAGGATTCAAGGGGACACAAAAGATCTGCTAAAACGTAAATGAAAAAAACTGAACCTGTTCAACAGTACTTGCCAATACTCTTTATCGTGAGCTAGAGTTGGCTAAGGCAAAGGCTAGGAGTGGTCAATTTGATGTTAAAAAAATATGAGAAATCGAATTAGAGATTGAGGATTCAAGGGGACGCAAAAAAATCTGCTAAAACAAAAATGAAAAATACTTAGCTTGTTAAATAATACTAGTCTGTACTGTGACCTAGAGTTGGCTGAGGGAAAGGCTAGGAGTGGTTAATGTGATGGGAAAAAGTATTAGAATTCATATTAGAGATTGAGGATTCAAAGGGACATAAAAGATATGCCGAAACATAAATGAAACAAACTGAACCGATTCAACAATACTTGATTGTACTCTGTACCGTGAGCTAGGGTTAGGTGAGGCAAAGGCTAGGAGTAGTTAATTTGATGTTAAAAAAATATGAGAAATCAAATTAGAGATTGAGGATTCAAGGGGACACAAAAAATCTGCTAAAACAAAAATGAAAAAAACTTAGCTTGTTAAACAATACAAGTCTGTACAGTTAGCTAGGGTTGGCTGAGGCAAAGGCTAGGAGTGGTCAATGTGATGGAAAAAAGTATGAGAATTCATATTAGAGATTGAGGATTCAAATGGACACAAAAGATATGCCGAAACATAAATGAAAAAAACTTAACTTGTTCAACAATACCGGTTTCTACCGTGAGGTAGGGTTGGCTGAGGCATAGGCTAGGAGTGGTCAATGTGATGGGGGCGCTAAATAAGACCAGAAAGTAGAATAAGCTGTGATTATGAACATAAATAGTGGATAACTTTATGCGTTTGTAGGAGTATTTAGTTGTATTATAATGATTTCTTTTTTTATTCTTTTTTTGAGATGGACTAAATGATTTCTTATTGTGTGACTTTTTGTAAATATAATTCTTGAATGAGGTCCTGAACAATTCGGATCATCAAATTGTATTGTACAACCATTGTTCGGATCATCAAATTGTATTGCACAACCTGCGATCCCTAGTAAAAATGGATTCCCTGTGAAGAAATGGGTTGTATATAACGAGAGAGAGAGAGAGAGAGAGAGAGAGAGATGGGCTCAAATAAGTTGTAACAAATAAGTTTGCATTTCGCAGCAAAGAAATAAAGAAGACATTCTCAACGCAATAAGTATTTCATTGCTCAATCTTCGTAGAAGAAATGCTTTTCAAGAACAGCAACGTTTCAACTGGATTATCTGGCCCCTTAAGCTCCACTCTTCCACCTGAAAGCAGAGCATAATTTCTAAATAAAATTTTCTGATAATGTTAGTAATGTGCAGGGTTTAGACAATATTGCATTCAAGAGGAAAAGACCAAAAAGATTGGCACTATCATGCAGCAACTCATAAAACTCGTAACTGTCAGATATAATATAAGCGGATTGAGGTGTGGCAAACCTGCATTGTATATGTCTTGGACAACATATTTCCACATTCTTCAATAAGGGCTCTTTCTCCACCAGTCACTCTGGCTAGTTCTGAAATCAAATTTTCTGTTTCTTCTGCCTGAATCACAAAAGCTTTCTTCATTAAAGCCGAAACCAATGCTAGATACATCAAATTCTCATTGAATCACACGATCTTCACAACCAAAATATTTATGTTTAATTAGAATTCAAAAGAACTGCATCCACAATATAAATTCTCCTTGTATATAATTAATTAAGTTTGAAACAATTCACTTAGGGCCTTTTCGTATGCTAGATAAAATGAAAACTAAAAACTAAAACCAAACTTTTTTTATTTAGTTCTAAAAGTTTTTGCTTTATTCATTCTCCTTCATTTCTCCCTCATACCTCCCCCCACCGGCCTCCTTCCACCATTCTCCATTTCCCTTTTCATCCATGTTATTCGTCTTTATCACCAACAAAAAGAAGGAAACTAAAAACCAAAAACAAAGAGGTTACAAAACGAGGTCTTATAAAAACCAAAAACAAAATGATTACCGGGGCCTTAGTTTTGCATTTGTATCCATCTATTCTTAAGCAATGCTGACTTCTATCAGCAAGCACCCAACCCTGTGCAGTGCGGCAACTCTCTAAAAAATTTGATTCTTAGAATCTAGAATAAACTTGTTCACCCTATTTGTATCATTAGATTTTCCCACTACAATGAAATTTTTCTTCTTGTCAGTTGTGCCATCACTTCTGATAAAAAGTAAAATATCCACTTGTTGATTGTCAAAGGAAAAAGTCCCCTAGTTATTTTACCTTTGCTGTAGATTGCTGAACTTGGAGATCTATTATCTCCATCACTTCCACTGCTGAGTTCAGTGCCTCTTTTAACTCTTGTAGATTGACCTACAAAGTATATCTCAAGTCAGTGTTACAAAGCAATACAAGAAACATAAGTTGAACATTGGTTACACAACTGAAGCCATAATTAAACGGAGGAATTATACCCTAACATTGCCACTGATTGGAAGTTGAAATGAGGCATTCGACAAAGCTTGTGTTGCTTCTGCCAGAGAACTTGAATGATCCCCTTGAAGAGCAAACCACTGGTCCAAATATGGAATCTAAGATAATGTCCAGTAGAATATGTAAGTTACAAACATAATTCAGTATTTCTTTTTGAATAAAACACGAGTTAAAATGTGGCTACTTCAATTTCTTAGTGCTGAACACCACGCTTAGGGTACATATGCCATAAACTAGAACAGCATATAAGTACCTCAATGTTAGACACACTGAAAGTGTGTTACAGTTTAATTCTTTTATATTTTTATTTAACAGCAGTCTTACTGTCATCAGACCACGTTATACATAGCATCTGCAAAAAAAGTTTGTGATCTCTGAGGACCCATAGCAATATCTCACTACTTGTACGTTTTATTCAACAGCTAAAATTTGCAGAATGACTGAACAACACAGATTGAAAAAGAGTTTCTAACTGCAAAATTCATATGCCATTGTGAATAAAAGCATTAAAGAAGATAAAGAAGTCCAGTCATAGGATTTTTTCACATGAATTCAAAATATACCCTTTCAGTCATCAATTTCTTAGAAATATCACCACAAAAGAGTAAATACCTCCAATGCTTTTGAAATCCTATAGTTTTCACAACTATTGTGCTTTTCTCTTTCACAGCTCCATTGCCTCAGAGGAGAGGATGGATTAGTGTTGCTCAAACTGGTTAGTATGACTTGACGAAAATTTATGAACTCTCAACTGAATCTTTCTGGCGAAGTAAGATGATATAACACCAAAAGTTACATTGCTATACAGATACTAGTCATATGAGAATGAAAGGCAAAGCACGATTCTTCATGGCTAAGTTGTGCTCAGCATGAAAGATCCAGTCTCCACTATATATACAGTCTACAAGCTAAAGATAATTCCTGTCACTTGCAAGCATATATCTTTTCTTGAAGGCTAGGTTACGAAATATACCTAACAAATACGTTTATGCAAGATATGGATCATTATAAGAATCGATGAAATTGCTAATCAAGCATATACAATATTACCACATGAGAAGTGTAAAGCAATCATGAAATTCTAGCAGCCTTACTTGAGCATCAAGAATTGCTGATAAAGTCTCTGTTCTTTGCAAAATGCCAAGTTCTATCCGTTTCCTCTTGACTGAATCATATAGTTCTGCTATCTTTACCGCAAGAGAATAAAGTGTTCTCTACAATATATAATAACAGAAAGACATGAGAAAGTTAATCAGCTGGAAAAGCAAGCGCTTTGTCCTTATCAGTTCGACTTAGAATCCACATTTGAGCTATAGAAGTGACAATCTTTTTTTAAGAATTAAAATCTAGTTTGACTTTTGAGCACTCAAATATGAGTTACCTCAGTTTCTCTCTGCTGTGCTCGCATGGAAGCCTCTGCTCTTGCATTGGTATATCTCCACTGCAGATAGCGGTTATGAAGCACTCTCAAGGAGTGCACGTCTTCTAGGTGTCCAGAAACTTTCTTTCCTCTCCTTGTATCTGAGCTCAGCTTTGCACTTGTAGATGGTGGGACAGGGGGAAGACATAAGCCACCCATCTTCCCTGTGTTTGTATATGGCTTGGACAGAACAGATGTTACTCTTTCACTCCCTTTGCTTGGCTGGAAGGATAAGATGTCGGAACTTGATAATGGCAAGTTCAGAGAACGGGAGCAAGGGGAAGCAGAACATTTAAAAAAATCGTCACTGACAGTGACAGTTGCATTACCCCTGCTGCTGCTACTTTTGTCAACGAGCTGTCTACTAGAAACGGATGGCAACAAATCGGCCTCAGGCATGGAAGAGCGGATATCAGGAAGACACCTTGTTGAGCAGCTTGGTACAACTGGCATTTGACTGTGATTATTGACATCGGGAAGTGAACTTGGTGAAGAAGGATCAAGTTGGGGAGCAGAAGTGGCGTCTTGGGTGTTTGCCTCAGTCTCAGTAACTAGATTGGTAGGTGGAGCAGGTAAAGACATCCCGCTAGACTGCAAGAGCTTAGCGGCTGCTGTGGCTGTGATGTTGGTAGACCGTTGCTGAATGAGTCTGAATCTAGACGTCCTATCTAGACTAGCAGTCACCATGGGTGTGTCAGGTCTTGAGGGTGTGGTAAAAGCATTGCTGCCTTTCCCGGTGCAGGTTTTTGTAAGATGCTGCTTCTGCTGTTGCTGTTGGACTTTGCCTCCTCCGTTTTCTTTGAATGGCTTCACAGGACGCTGTTTCCTCCCAGTATAATTAAGCATCTGTTCCGGTGGGAGAGGGATTTCCCAACTCTGACTCGGAGTGTGAATGGAGGAGAAGCCGGTGGGTCTGTTCTCGTCGGAGCAGCGGAAGGGCTCCAAGTCCAAGTGCCTCCGCCGCCTATTCACAGAGGAAGAGCGCTGCCTCGACTGAATTTCCGCAAGCGTCGAGCTTGGAGTTGAGATGGCATGTTGATGATGTTTCGGGAGGGGCGATTTGGTAGGCAGGGGATGGGGGAGATCACCAGTGGAAACCGCAGGAGACATGAACCTAGAGCTCACCTCCCTCACTCTTGGCCGCCGGTGAGCAGTCGGCGGAGGAGGAGGAGGAGGATGGGGAGGAGCGCAAGCTGCTGCGTCCTCTACGGTGGCGGATCCGCAACTTTCCACCATCAATTGATCCATATTCTTTAATAAACGCACAAATCAATCGAGGCAAGCACATATAACCGAATCTGAGAATAATGTTAGAATTCACCTAGACTCCCAATTTGAGAATTCAGGTTAAGCCGTACCTTCTCCCGACCGACTCCTCTAATGGGCTCTTCTCCAATCCTCCGGTCCTCTAATATTGGTTGACCCAGAAGCCTTAAAGTGAAACAGAGCAGGGGGTGCAAATTTAGGAACGAAACAAAGAACTAGCCGTTGGCTGTTGGGGTCAAGTCCTAACGGTTCAATTTTTGAAATATTGGGCACCGGATAATAAATAAATAAAATAGGGGAGGATGGGTTCAGATGCTAAAGAAATTACAGCAACTCCATCTGCTGATCCCACCCCTTACTCTCGTTTTTCCCAAAAATTCCCTTTTTACCCTCTACGAACAAAGAAAACGGAAGGATAAAAGAAAGAAAGCTGTCAATGGCTTTTTAGGAGTGTAAATAAAAAAACAAATATTGTCACCCACCACCAACCGCCCACCCCCATCCCCCTGTCGGCGACACTCCTTCCTCCTTCGTCCACTCCCCTTGTTATGATTTTCTCTTTGAGCATTTTAAGTAAAACGATTTTCTCTTTTAGTATTTTAATTAATCAAGAGCATTTTGAGGAATTTAAATTACCAAATTTGTATATCACATACTTATGTGACGTATAAAGTGGACAACCAATAATACATCAATTAAAAAATGTCATAAATATATAAACGAAGTAGGGGAGTTTGGAAAACTATTGCACTCCGTCATATATCAAACTTACCTGTGTATCAGTATCTTCTAGTTATTATTGTGATAGCGAACTTCAGAACGCCATCTAGGCTGAAACTAGGGACGGAGATTTGTTCAGGCAACTACTACTCCTCAGGATTTGTCATATGTACTTGTACATTAATTTTTAATTAGTTTTAAAACACAGATCGAATGCATACTTGACCAGCTGAAGGTGAGAATAGCAGGTTATCCTTGATTTCACTGCAGAGGGAGAAGTCAAACCCCAATAACATAAAAAATCACTGGGGAATCCCTTGCTGAGCAGATTTCACTGCACAGCTGAAGAGTTGAAGATGTGAAAACAGGCAACACAAGAAATGGATTTTAATAATATTTAAGCTAATGAAGACAATCACACAATTTCAATTTCAAGTTCCATAAACAAGAAATTAAGAATTATACAGGCACTAAATGAACAAAGTTAGGTACAGATGATTCAATCCAGTATTTACAAATTCTATTAATTAGTACAAAAATTTGATATTAGTGGATTTGTGCCTTTCACCTATGAAGCCATTTTTATGACGAACGTCTATATACAACATTGACTTCATCTTTTACCATATCTGTTCCTGAAAAGCCATCGACTTCTTTTACCATATCTGTTCCTGAAAAACGAATCACCGAGAATGTTGGCCATGACCTTGGAAACCCCCTCTTGCAGAGCTAGGCATTGGCTCATCTGTTAAGAAAATACAAATAACAAAAAGGAAAAGAAATTAAAATCATGAAATGAAATACTTGCTCAGATCATGGATAATGTCTTATCTCTTTATAGAAGACCAATGGAAGTAACTGGAGGAGATCCATGCCAGTTCTATCTTACCAAGCTCTTCCCCTTCATCACCATTCTGACTTGTAAAGAACGGTGTGAGGTAGTTCCGATCTAAAGCTGTGAATGACGCTGTGCTGCAAGAGAAAGGGTTGGAGGGTAGAACTAGACGCTTAGCAAATAAATCAAAGGTAAAAACCAGGTTCCTCTATGAAGGTAGCAACCAAATGTTACCTCTGGTGGAATTCCTTCAGTTTCATCTTGATCCTGTTTCCTGATGATGCTTCCTCGTTATAAGAAGGAGCAATATAGCCATTGTTCCCTTCAAAACTCTGTGGAAATATAAGCACAAATATCCAAAACAGTCAGCTTTGGTGAGTTGCAAGATCACAGTGATCATGAAAGTAGCATTGGTATCCTAATTCAACCACGTGATCCCATCAATCTGAATAAAAAATTTGGATGAGCAGGACTAGTTAAATGTAGCAAAATATAATAATATAGAATAGTAGGGGAAGGAGGGAAATAATTGGACAATCAATGGTTCAGGCATAGTAGGCAGTACGTTAAACATCTTTGCACATAATTGAATAGTGATCTGCATAGAACTTCAGAACATGATCCAAAATTGCTGGCTTCAGCTATAACTTTCTATGAGGTAATCCAAACCACTTCAAATTTCGCACCAGCAATCAATGACCATACATATGATGACTTACTCTCTCCAGAATAAACCAATCGTAGTGGTATAAAAAAAATTATTATTTGTGTCCCACTCTAATAAAAACTCCTTTAACAGAACTACCCAAACAAATGTTGTCCAGGCAGTCACTTTGTTGTTATCTCAAAGGAGCTTGTAAAGAGATAACTCCCCAAATCCAAACCTTGCACTCTCTGTCAGGAAGGAATGCACCATTTATTAAAACTTTCGTCAGCCATTATCTAAACAGAGAACACCAACTTCAGTAAACAACCAACTGTGATTTTCTAACTGAAACTACACTACCATATATGCAAGACACTAAACAACTTGAGTTGAGAGCTGTGGGCTGCAGACTCTGGGTTATGTGAGAGAGTCCTACACTGTCAGCGTTGTGGCTGGGTGCATGTGGAGTGTCTTAAGCACATCTACTGAGCCCTGTGACAGCGACAGAGACAGAAGAAAGTAAAGGACCCAGAACCCATGGCATTTGTATGAGCTTATAGAAGATAAGTAAACGTCTCTATGGGTGATCAAAATATTCTCACTAACCCTCTAAAGCTGGGATAATTATAGCAAAGAGTAGCCTTGGATGATCGGAATGACCCACATCAGTTCTTATCCTCTAGGGCTAACGTTACAATAGTATAATTAAATATCCAGAAAAAATTTTACAAGGCAACTGTGAATCAAATGCCTACACAGATGGTTAATCCGTTTCCTAAATAATTAATGTAGGTTCAAGAAGCAAATTTGGCTGTCACAAATACACAGAACTCTTTTCTTATGGTTCCTAGGATGCAAAGAATAATAAGTAATTAAGTAGAACGTATGTTTTTTTTTCCTTTTCTTGGAGCATATGAACTTACTTCACCCAAAGTACCCTCAAGGCCATCACCTACAACTTGTAAAGCTTCCAACATGGTACCCGTTGAACCTCCAATTAATAACACCTACAAAATGATCAGAAGGTTACAACTAAATCACAAGAACAGTATCGTATGCATCGTACAAAACAAGTATACTTGAATCGATTTTTTTTTAAGGAAATATCTATTCAAGAATCGTTGTCATTCATCTGAAAAAAGAATACATCATATCAGTAATTCCTGATTCCTGATATGCAAGGTGTAAAATAAGTAAGTATATTTATGTGTACGTCCAAGATGACAAACGAAGCTGCAATCAAATATGTTCAAATAAGATGAAAAAAAGCCGCCAATAAGAAAACGACTTCATTTTGCCTTCGGTAGGGAAAATGAAAGGATAGGACCAAGTGACTTTCCATTCAATAAGAGGCTAGCATAGTCATTTAAAAAAATTCTTATATCACATGGCTTTCCATTCTGTCCACAAGGTAGGTCTTCATAAGAAATTCAGAGGCAATTAGTCTAAATAAAATGGTCTACGGCAGACAATTCAGTTGTTTTTCAGCATAAGCAAAGGTATTTTGTTTGTTCCAAACAAAAATTCAGCTCCCTTTTGAAACAGAACCATTTCAAAGAGACATCTGCCAGTGCAAGTGCCAGGGTATGGATACAGTGAAACAGAAACAGAAGCGCATAATATTGACAACAACTTTTTATTTGGGCAAAAAACTTCTACTTGCTATCATTAAGGGCATGGAATGCAATATTTTGACAAAGTGTTATTTAGATTCAGTTCATGATTAATATTTTAACAAAGGGCAAGACGATGTATGAATCTTCAAATATGTTAGGAAAAATATGTCCTCGATATTCAGAAATCAGTTTGTGTACCGTCAGAACAACTATGGCAGTGGTTGCAGTGAATATAGTTTGGCCATGTCCTTCTGGAAGATCATGAACTGATTGCAGAGCGAGGGCAAAAGCCATTGCCCCTCGAAGTCCTACTCAATCCCAAAAATTCATTAAAGACTAATAAAAGTCAAGGCATTCAGAAAGATCAGCAATTTCTGCTTTTCTTACCACTGTACCAAAGTGCTTGTTGGTGTTTTAAAGGTATCTGTCTATGTGCAGGTCGAACCAAGTTGACCAAATATGCACAAGAAAAAACATTAGCTGCCCTGCACAAAGTGATTGGACAGACTGTTTAATAGTTTTCATAACAAAATACGGTGATTTGATAATGGAAAATGAATACTAAAAGTCTAAAAGTATTTTAGGAAGTTAAAGACTAATAAAATAAGCTTGTGACAAGGGGCCCATTGTAGCAAACAAAAGGATGCGTACCTTGCAACTCCAATAAATATCTGAGGCAATCCCACACCGAGTTAAGGAATAAGAGCAAGTTTCAGTTGCCAGGGTATCACCGAACTTTCACATTTTTGAAAAATTATTCAAGGATACAATTGAGAAAAAAATGAACCCAACATGTGACCAGCTATGTTGTTCCATGGCAATATCAAAGCCCATGTATATAAATCTGCAAATGAATGTTTTCATTTCAAAACAAGTGTGGGGTGTCATGTGTAAAGAACAGTTTCATTACTTGATATGTAATAAAGACAATGAAGAGCTCTCTTACACAAATGTCTCCGCTAGTGATGATATCAAATGGAAAAAGGAAGAAACAAATCGTTGAGAGTTCTCTGACAAATTTGAATACGTGTAATGCTTCATGACCTAAAACAGAACACCAGTGTTTCCATAACACAGATTTAACAGAGGATATTTAATTAAAAAGAAAAACTGTACACTTTTACTTACGATTCCTGTGAACAATATTGACACAATACCAGACAGTCCAAGACCTTCTGCAAGCATGTAACTAGACAGAAGATAGTGCTACATCAATTTGTTTATAAGGAGAAAAGGCTTACAACTAATTTACACAAGAAGAAAAAACAGTCAAGAAGATCACTTACGAGAAATATGGAAAGAGGACAAAAAGACAGCATTCCAGGTTCTGAAGACTGAAAATATAATGAGACAACCATGTTATTCCACTGCAGTGGTAACTAAGCTAAGGTGAGCAATGAACAGTAGAAAAGTATCACTCACTTGTCAATATCCAACCCTGCATACTTAAAAAGGTATTGACAATTAAGGTTTCACAATACAATCTACCAATAAAAGCTTTTTTAAAAGGAAACATAGTGCAAGAATTATTGATAAAAAAGGATATCAAAGCAGAAGTAAATCCAACTCCAACACCTGTAAATAAACATACAATGTACGTTAGTAACTGAGAAACCAAAATGCAACAGTAATGAAACATCTAAATATATAAAGCACATGCCGCTTATGTAACTTCAGAGAAAAGAAAACAGGAAAAAGAAAGTCATTGCTGTTAAGGGACCATTAAACACCTGAGACTCATAAGTTTACTTGACTTACAAGGGAACAACTCTATTGCCTCAAATTGGTTAGTCTTATCTGCTAATTTGGCAAGACCATGCCATCTTTCAGTTTTCCTTTGTACTTGACTCTTCTATATGTACATTCATTAGCACTCCGGGTTCAAGTTTATTTTTGTTGCAAGTTTGCAACCTATCTGATGTCTCAATTACCATTGTCTGTAGATTTAATATGTTATTAGTACCATTAGATCTTAGGTCTTCTTTTAACTTCAGAGCACTGCCGAGAACAAATGATGGAAATATTTCGGAATGCATTTTCACCCCAGAAATTTCACCCAAGAGATTGGGCAGGTTAGTGGGACAGATTTTGGCTCAGCTTCAACGTCGTGAGAGGTGATTGCACCACCATCCATGAACCACATGTAGGATGAATTCTTGTCTTCAAAACTACTTGGAAATCCTAATAATGAATAACTCTTAGCCAATAAACAGTATAGAAAGTCCCATACTGTATTATTGATAATAATGATATCCCATTTACTCTTTTCCAATCTATTATTCTGAATCAACTGAACCGCCCACATTTTTGCCAATAGGTATTCTTACAGAAATGAACCATCTCAGACATGTTCACTCTTTTTTATTGGTGTCATTCTCTTCTTTAAATATCTTTTCATTTCTGGTGTTCTTTCCATCAATTGTGCTAGTCAAAGATGCTAAAGCAATCAAAAGAAGCTTTATAGTTTTAAGGATTTAAACTACTTAGGTAAAAAACAACTGAACAATTATAAATGAAAAATTCAGTAAACAGGAATGACAAGGGGATAACAATATCTTTACAGTCAAGAATTGCTTTTAAATAAGTCTCTTAAATGCATGACGCATGACCTCCTCTATGTAGACACAAGTCACACTTTGCAGATAAAATTAGCATCCATCTATACCTTTTCAATGTTGGAAATGTATCATGCATCACTCCACTATCACAGCATTTGACATCACAAAACTTGACACTCAGACGGAAAAATTAATGAACTTCTTTCCAAATATACCAAACACAAATGATAAGCTACATTTTCAGATGAAGAAAAAATATTCTATTTTCAAAACCAATTAGGAGTCAAATACTTCAGTATTAGACCATAACAGATTTAAACATTTACCTGCAGACATGGAACCCACAAAGGTCTCAAGAAACCTCACAATAACCATGAAGAAGTTCTGTCCAGATGATGCGTGACTTCTCACCAAGGACATTGTCCTGCATAGCAGAACACCCCTCAAGTTAGAACTGAAGTTCAAACAATATTTCTAACTTCTGGGTATAACAACAATTTACTCTACATACCTGTACAAGGAAATTGCCATCTATTGATTGTGCCGCATACAATAGAAGAATTTCATCAAGTAAACAAAGTCAATCTTTAGACAGAACATGTACACATCAAAAACATGGATTATAAACAAATAACAATAAAAACTTACAGCATCATTCAAAACAGATTCTCCAAACACCAGAGCATACAGGTTCATATCTGTGCCAAGTTCCTGCAATCAAGGTCATCACAAAAATCTCAGAATTCATTCGAATTTTGGACAATCAGAAGGTAAAGGCACCTGTAACCTCTGATATTGATAAAACTTAGATATAACTATATGACTGAGTGCAATTCCAGAAACCATATTGATGTTTTCTTTTGGGAGGGGTGGGGGTGAGGATCCAAACATGTTCGGGCATCTTCAAACAATACTAGACAAGGTATAGGTTTGTTCTTGATGCTGGAAATGATTCCATATGTTTTTGGTTCATTGTTTGGTTGTGCAACTTGGGTTCGCCAAAGTAAAACCTATCAAGAAACATTGTGTGCATGGTGACGAGCTAACTATAAAAAATAAAATGGAGCAGTAAAGCACCTGAAAGATGGACAAGACAGTGACTGGATCAGTTGCTGATATAAGAGCACCAAACATCAAGCACTCTACAAATGGAAGTCTGTACGTGAGGTATATCAGACCACCAAGGTAACTGCAACACGAAGAGGGAACAGATAAATCTAACTTCGTTGGATGGGGTAAAAACTGTAATATCATGAAAGGATTTTTGAGAATGAAAACAAAAACTTACACTAGAATACCAGTAACAACTGAAGATATTAAGGTTCCTAGGATAGCAAAAGTGACAATGGCTCCAAAGTTAGAGAAGAAAGGTTTCTGTGAAGATGGGAGCAAAAATAGTAAGGCACGTTAGAAAGGAGATGGGTTCAAGGCAAAAGGATAGGAAAACACGCATTTATATCAGAGCAGAGACAAAAATACTGAAAAACTTACAGGTGAGAGACTGAACCCGGACTGAGTGAGCACAAAAATGTCAAGGACAACAGTACATAGTAGCCAATTAAGGTAAATTGGAGCAAGAAATGAAATATTTGAAGAAAAGAAAACACGGGAAAGTTAGGATATAATATGATAGGAGGTAAGAGGAATAGGAAGAAAAATTCCTCATGGAAATTGAACCACGTCCTGCACAAAGGAACAGAAAGAAGACATGATTATTCACATCACATGGGGTTTAAATTTAATTGTTGAATTCCTCTTTGTATATTGGTACCTAATGTTAGTTTCCGTATTAGAGATGTTAGCAAGTCCACCGACAATTAAACCTGCCAATAATATTCACCGTATTAGAAATAATAAATAGAACAAGGATGGGCCAAGCCTAGTCGATCAATCACGAGACTTTCTTTCGAAAGAAGAATTAGATAAATACCAATCAAAAGGGAAGCGCTGGCCTCAGGAAGATAATAAAATTTGTGGCGCCGAAGGACATGGCCGAGGACGAAAGAGAGGACGAGCATCATGATCTGTAGAAGAATGCCAACCCCAGCAGCCTGCTGTTCCTTTCCTGGAGTGGTCCCATGGGCATCCGCCGGTGATATCTGCATCGCCATTAGCTGGTGTTCATACTCCATGCTCATTTCCCACGATTTAAAACTTGCCGATTTTTTTTTTACGAAGAAAAACTTGTCGATTTTGCCCACTCTCTGTCCTGCTGAATCACGCAACCAGAAGAACTTCCAGTCCAGAGGAGGATTTTGCAGAGAGGACGCTCTCTGCTTTGCTTTGCTTGCTTAACTTCACGAAAAGGCCCCTGTAGCGTGAAACTCAGTCAACTCAAAATTGGAGTTTTTATTGGCCCAAAAAAGAAGAAAAATCAGACGTTTGGACCTTTTGGGCTTTTGACTTACTTGACATTTTCAAGGATCTAAAACGACGTCGTACCGCGGGAAAATAAATGAAAAGGAAAAAGATAGCGGGAAAAGAAATGAAAGGGAAAAAGATCTTGGTACGTCGGACTGTATTGATTAATTTCAATCGGATAGTATTACTTTGTTCCGGAGAGTACTGACTATTTATCGATAATATTATAAAGCGTTTGGTGTTGTTCCGGATAAATAGTCTGACTAAATTATACTATGTTTGGTACTTGGAATCAAACTCCATAAATAAAAAATAAAAAGTCACTCAATTTAATTTAATCAAGGTGTATTGACATCCTATACCTGCTACGTACAATGCTCGATTTACCCAAACAAAAACAAAAAAACTGCAGTGCGATTCTATATCATCAACTGGATCTTCAATGCCATTCCATCATCAACGATGTATACAATTATGTTTCAGTTGGGAGGGCTTATCTTGTCGATTGGGAGCATTGAACCACAACCAAGAACCATAGAAATTAATGTTTCTCTGTTATCAATAATTCAACCCAAAAACAGATTCAATTTTTGAACATGTACTATCACATTCACCAAATTCTACTATAAGGTCTTTTGCTTCAGAAGCACCTTTTGATTTCTTTCAATCGTAGTCCATCCCCAAATCTTCTCAACACACCCAACCCCCAATCTGGAACATGAGCAGCCCCCACACCCACGCCCACACCCACACCCACGCCCACCAAATCTATCAAAAATCTATCAAAAATCTATCAATTTGTGTAGCAAATAATTTCCTACACAATCGAATATCCAAATCTGAATTTCTTTAACACTGAACAACGCATACTTGAAACTAAAATGGGCATCAATCAAAACTGAAAGGGAACCCAAATTGTGAGAATCTGTGGTTGGAGAGGAGGGGACTTGATTGGGTCTATGTCTATGGCACAATGGATTATTTCGTTAATTAAGGGCTGGAGAGGAAGAGCCAACTTGCTGGGGTTAGATGTTTGTCAGAGTAGTCATTAGCTGCTGATCAACCCATGAGAGAGAGATCTGAGGAGAAGATGATCAACCCATGAGAGAGAGATCTAAGAAGAAGATAGCAAAGAAGGAATGTAAGGCGTGTTTTTTTTTCTTTCTAATCTTATTATTAAGCGTGTATTATCTAAACCGAGGTGTGTGGATTGTATTAGTTATTCGGGTAAGGAGAGTATTAAAAACCTAATCCGTTTAATATAGTCCGGTAATTAAATAATACAAGTTGACACCAAACAACTGACATGGACTATTTACTCCTATCCGGAGTATAATAGGATGTACCAAACATACCCAAACGCAGAGGGTTCTTTTTGTTTGTTGGGCCTGACAGTAAGCCCCTGCCCATTGTTTGAGCCTAAACTCAAAACCTACACTTGGCAGTTGTTATTCTTTCTAGTTTACCTTCTCTGATTTCTTTCTGGCCTTCCTCTTCTTTCTTGTTTCAGACATTAGACCGACTGCCAAGAGGAACGAGGACAAAAACAAAAGATGCTGGGAACTTCCGTCCGTTCACTCCGCAGGCTTTGCTCTTCATCTTCTGTTTCCTCTATTAACTTACTAAAAGATTATACTAATAAGGTAACGGTAACGGCAAGAGGGACTAGTATCTGTACTTGTACCACAGGCGCAGCTAAGGTTGAAGATGTTGCTGCTTCTTCTTCTTCTTCTTCTTCTTGTTCCTCCGAGCCACTTAACTCTGAAGCTCGCAATGAGAATGGGCCGTGCCCATGCCCTTCAGTAGCTGCAATGCACGTGCATCCTCTCAGGAACAACAACAAACTTAGACGACGGCGTTTAGGTGATCGGAGAAACAATAAGAGGAGCACGACGGATAAGGATGCAATAGAGCTGGCGTTGGACTCAGTGGTGAAGATCTTCACTGTGTCGAGCAGCCCTAACTACTTCCTTCCTTGGCAGAACAAGTCCCAGCGAGAATCCATGGGCTCCGGTACTCTAACTCTAACATTCTCTCATTTCTTCTAACATAAACAAAACTAAAATAGCAGTTCGGATAAATAAATAAATAAAAGAAATGTAAAATAGCAGCTTACTACGGCAAAGGAACACACAAGGAAGCCTTCAATTGTGCCTAACATATCTTGCATTTTCGAAGCTTCAATTTTGCCACTTTGTTGTTGCCTGCATTAGTTAATTTTAGAGTTTAACGTTCATCAAGTTTCTTTTGCCTTACTTGCAAAATTTCTTTCTAACTTAGAATTACTTTTATCCTAATAATATAGGGTTTGTAATCCCTGGGAAGAAAATTCTGATAAATGCTCATGTCGTGGCTGATCATACCTTTGTACTTGTAAGAAAGCATGGCTCTCCTGCCAAGTATAGAGCGCAAGTTAAAGCTGTTGGTCATGAATGTGATTTAGCCATTTTAAGTGTTGAAAGTGAAGAGTTCTGGAATGGTGTGAATTCCCTCGAGTTAGGAGACATTCCTTTTCTGCAAGAAGCTGTTGCTGTTGTTGGATATCCTCAAGGTAACGATAAATTTTACTATTACTACCTCTCTGTTTATCTTTAATGGGTTCCAAGTAACTTATCATGATACTTCATTGCTTAATGTCTGTGTTTATTTGTAACTTGTGAAATTAATAGTAGAATGAACAGGATGAAGAGCTGTTGTGGGTGTGATACCAAATCTTATGAAGTATCTTAAACAATTTAGCTTTATAGTTAGGTATCTTGATGGTTCATTGTTTACATTTGAAGCAAGGGTATTTAAGCATGGTTATGTATTATAGAAATTGGGTCCCAGTGGCTGTTGTGATACTGAAATCAAATCTTAAGGTTGCAGGGATTTCTGGCAAATATGAAAATTGAATAGTTGTAAGAAATAGTTAATAAAACCCTAGGCACACCTAGGTGTCCCTAAGAAACGACACCTAGGAAGCGAAGGCACATTTGTTAAGACATTACACAGAGGCCTGCTAGGGCTCTTCAATAAAGTAGAAAAAGAACAACTAAGTTGAGCAGGAACTTCTAAAGCATTAAAGAAAAAGTCTCCAAAGCATAAAGTTATACTCATGGTCCGATGATAGAGCGAATTCTGACTCGACTGAAAATAAACCTATGTAATATTTCTTATATAATTAAAATTTAAGTCAGAAATATGAAATGAGACTCTTTAACGCAGCTACTTGAGGAGAAATCCTCGAATCATATTTCTAAGTTCTCATTTTTATATTTGCTTCACAGCTTCTAATATGTGTCAAAGAACAGGCAGACTCATTACAGAAAGGATTGATTCTTTGTTGATCTCAAAGATGCTTTTCTTCATTCTTCATATGTTTGGATGGGTGTCTATTCTTCTTTTGATATCTTCCTATTTTGAATTTGTAGCTTCTTTAGTTCATTGTCCTTGTGTAAGGGCTTTTATCCTGTTATACCAATGCACTTGGGTTCCACCTTTAATGAATTAATAATGAAAGGCTGAAAGCATGGTGCAAAGTGATAATGTTTAACTTAATTAATGCTTTGCTTTTTGGGCGCAGGTGGTGACAACATTTCTGTTACTAAAGGTGTTGTTTCTAGGGTCGAACCCACACAATATGTGCATGGTGCAACCCAGCTTATGGCAATACAGATTGATGCAGCAATAAATCCAGGGAATAGTGGCGGTCCAGCAATCATGGGCAATAAAGTTGCTGGTGTAGCTTTTCAAAACCTTTCTGGTGCAGAAAATATTGGGTAAGTCTTATTTTAATTTAGATTGTCATCGCTCAGTTTGTTTAGATTATAGGACATTACCTGCAATATTCATTTACTTTTTGTTGGCTAGACATGTTGACTAATCAGTTACCTGTGGGAGTGCTTTGTTTGCGGTCAAGAATTCATTTATACTTTGCGTGGCGTTTGACTTTGTTGTCGTGTTTTTTACTTTACCCTGATTATGTCTTGAATCATCAAAATTTATCCAACAAGCTCTAGAATACTTGCACTATTAGACTCATTTTTTCCACCTTTCTGGTTCAACAAGAACAAAGGTGTGATTTGACACTTAATACCGCAAGTCCAATCCACAGGCAAACAAATTTATGTGATATATCACCAAGCATCTTTCTCTCGAGTTTAAGCATTTACTTCTAAGAGTGTTGTTAACTTTGGCTAAATATATTTTCTTCATCTCTTGGAATTTTCAGTTATATAATTCCTGTTCCAGTAATAAAGCATTTTATTGCTGGAGTTGAAGAAAGTGGAAAATATGTTGGATTCTGCTCTCTGGGTTTGTCATGCCAGCCCATTGAAAATGTTCAACTGAGGAACCACTTTCGGATGCACCCTGAAATGACTGGGGTATTGGTGAGCAAAATTAACCCTCTTTCAGACGCCTATAAAGTCTTGAAGAAAGATGATATTATCCTTGCTTTTGATGGAGTGCCTATAGCAAATGATGGAACAGGTAGTCACTTGTTATTCCTTAACTGTAATAAAACAATCTTGTGTGGTTGTTGCTCGTGTCGGACCAGGAATGACATCTTATTGACTCGTTTCAATGCAAATGTGGAGATATTATTAAGAATTAATGACATTAAATTTGAAATCAACTGTCAACTTCTAGTTACACCGCCAATACATGTGTGTGAAACAATCACAATGTATGATCGGCTATTGCAAACAAAGCTTTCTCCAACTTACCAAGTCACCCTAAGAAGTTTGGATAACAGTGACGATCTTTCGGAGAGATTTTCCTTTTTTTGGCAGAGTGGAGGGTTTTTTGTTTTTCAGATATTTTTTTTGCCCTTGTGTTCTTAATTTGTAGCATGATTTGTGCACAATGCAGTTCCTTTCCGAAACAGAGAGCGGATAACATTTGACCATTTGGTTTCTATGAAGAAACCCAACGAAACAGCGGTAGTTAGAGTTTTGAGGGACGGTGAAGAGTATGAATTCAATATCACCCTTCGACCTGTAAGTCTTAGCACCATTTTTTAATGTTTGTTTAATTTAGTGGTTTCTCCATCTTGAAGAATCAAAACTATGATACCAGGTGTCTTTTAAATTTAAGAATTTTTTTTCTCTTTTTTTTTTTCGGTAATTCATATGGAGAAAAGTAACTGGATTAGAGAAACAATCTTTTGAAAGACAAAAGTCAAGACATTTATGTAGAATATGATTATTTTGGTCGTCCTGTAATTGTTGGGCCATTGAGTTTATTTAAGATCTGGCTCAACTTTCTCAGGCTAAGGTCAGGCTGCCCATGGTTAGAATGGATAACAAATAAACACTGTTTTATGATTAGTTGGTATTATATGTGCAAGAAAGATGGAATGTTGGTTGTTTACTTGCTCGGCACTGATCAATATTTGAGAGTTGGGGTCTCAGCAGTGCTAAATTGTTCAGCATGCCCTAGGCTATGTATTTCTGGTTGAATTTTGTTGTGGTTGGAGAGAAATGGTAAGGAAGGGAAGTGTGGTATAAGATGTGGGAACTTTTTTGACAAAGCCACATAATGCTGTTCCTTAAATCACAATGTTTTTAGTAACTCGTTCAGATATTTGTGCATATGATGCTTATTAATTTATTTCATCTCTTGTCGGCCTTAAGAATTTTAGATGTCATCAAATTTTGGTCTTTGTTGCTTTGTGACATTTGTGATATTCAGCCTCTTGTGTATTAGCACAGGATGATTAGTGACACTTGACTAGCAGATTTTGGAAACAAAATTTGTTAACTCACTGAAGCTTTTTTATGCAACCATATTGAATATGTTGTTCTGTCATTAAGCATTTTTCTGTTTATTCAGCTCTTCCAGTTGTGGACTTTTGAACTACCATCTCGTTGTGGTGGTAATTGGTTTGGTCCTCACTGCAATTTTAAAACTTCAATAGGTTAAAGGTACATAGAAATTTAGGATATATGATTGTGATTGTCTAATCACTGATGAAGATATTCTTTGCAATGCAATTTAGAGTTATTTCCTTGCTTTGCAATTCAGCTTTGAGTTGTTCAATTGTGCAGTTGCTAAAGCTCTTTTATGCAACCACACCCAATTGGTTGTGCTGTCATTGTCCGTTTTGTGTTTATTAGCTCTTGTACTTGTGGAATTTGAACTACCATCTTATTGTAATGGTAATTGGTTTGGTTCTCGCTGCAAATTTTAGAACTTCAATATTTAGAGGTAAATAGAAATTTAGAATTTATGACTATGATTGTTTAATCAGAAGTGAAGATATTCTTTGCCATGCAATTTAGAGTTGTTTGGTTGTTTTGCAATTCTTTATTAGTTGTTGAATTATGCAGTTGCAGCCATTAGTTCCAGTTCATCAGTTCGATAAACTCCCTAGTTATTATATTTTTGCTGGTTTGGTCTTTGTTCCACTCACTCAGCCATACCTTCATGAGTATGGAGAAGACTGGTATAATACTTCACCTCGACGATTGTGTGAAAGTGCATTAAGGGAACCCCCAAAAAGGGCTGGTGAACAGCTTGTCATCCTTTCTCAGGTCTGCATATCTTTTTCAAGTGATGTGTCAGTATTGTTTTGTTGATTGTGCGGTTGCATATGCCATGAAGAAGACTTTATAATGTAGAATGATAAAAGAATGTAAAGCTGTGATGTTTATTTAGTTCAAATGCAGTGCCATGAGAAGAGATAAAATACTGTCATGGACATCCTTACTTTAAACTTTAGAATGGGGAATATGTACAGCACAAATGTTAGTGTTTTTACAATCCACCCAGAGTATGCTCTTTAATTGTTAACTTTAAACTTTTCATTGTTGATAAAACATCATAGCTTTTCTTTCTCCAACTTTAAAATACTATAACTGTCGTTCTATGTGTTCATTCTCATAACATTTGTATTTTTGGAAATCACTGATTGAAATCCATCAAATAAGGCTGACGATTGATATTGAATCATGTTGTACATACAGATACTTCATTTTGTGTAAACATTTATGTATACGTTTGATCTTTGTCTTCATGTGGATTTTCATTTTAACATACTGTAATAGCACCATATGCATATGTAAGGCACGCTCTTCGCAACCATATATAATCATCTTGTAAAAGTTCATGGATTGAATTGTTGAACTGTACATACAGAATTAACTTTCAAAGTTAAGCTTCGTCATTTTTAATGTGAAGTAATCAAGGAGACATTTTTCGGGAACTTTGAATTGGACTTTCATAAAAGCATGAGTACTAATTATATTGTGATTCGGGTTGTCATCTGGGAATGAAGGGTGAGTCTACTTGCTCTGAATATTAGAACTGGTTATGTAAGGCAGAGGTACAAAGTATCTTGTTTGAAGCAGGAAGGAAAGTTCATCTACCCCTATCCCTACTATGTAGCAAAATGAAGATTAAGTTGGTGTTCACTAGGGATTGGGGAGAAATATTAGATGAGTCCATGACGGTTGTCTTCTGATGAAGTGCAGCCATACGTCCTTCTGTGCTACTTGGTGCAAAACCATTTGGTTTATCATGAAGAAAATGCTGATTTTTATGTTTGCTGTATTATAAATATTATATTCAACTGCAAAAGCACAGTTGGGAACTTTCTTCTGATTCAGCAAGTAATTACAATTCTATTTATTTTTGTGATAATTGTTTATTTCGTTCAGGTCCTGATGGATGATATCAATGCAGGATATGAACGTCTTGCAGAGTTACAGGTGTGAGCAAAATTCTAATTCTATTTCCGTAACACATCAGTATCCATTATATTTGAGGTTACATCGATGCTATGTTATTGTTTGCCCAAGTAAATGCTATGATAGAAGGTTTGCAGGATAGAACTTGGCAATCTTGCACATTTACTTGTTTACCTGTCTCATGAAAATTTTAACTTGTGGTGGCAGGTTAAGAAGGTTAATGGGATAGAAGTTGAAAACTTGAAACATTTATGCCAACTTGTTGAAAGCTGTAGCAAAGAGAGTGTGCGCTTTGATTTGGATGATGATAGGGTTATTGTGTTGAACCATCGTTTAGCAAAAGTTGCAACTTCAAAAATTTTGAAGTGCCACCGAATACCATCTGCAATGTCCAATGATCTTATTGATGAACAAAGCAACTTGCAAACTCAATACCTTGCTCAAGAGTTGACTTGCTGAAAGTGTGACTTGCCTAATACCTTTCTGACAAATAGAATGGCATGAACATTAAGCTGTAATTCTCAAGCCGGATCTTCCTCACAATAACTTCTTAACGAGGAGATTAAGAGGGTTGGAAATGGGTTCATTTTGTGTTTTTTTTTTTTTTTTTTTTTTGGTCGATCTGATAATGTGCTGTTTGGCTTTTGTTTCATTCAACATAGTAAATATGCAGATTCTTATTGTATAAATAAATGCTCTTTAGGGTGTCAGTTCTTCATGGTTTGAGTGTTTCTAGGGTTTTCAGGGGTTTTTTGAACGGATCGGACTGGTTTTATTTCAGGAGTTTTACCTCTTGATATCAGAATTGATGCCTTGAAAAATGGATATTGGGTTAAAAATTGAAAACTTCAACTACCAGGATTCAAATTTCCTTTTTCCTATATTTAGGTATAGTTTGAATTTTATTTATTTTTAGCAATTAAAATTTAAAAGTAAGAAAAGCCACAAGCTACGTGGTGGGACCATAAGTAACCCTGACTCGAGCCATGGAGGGCTCTATCTTTCACTCGGTAGCTCACAGTTCGCTCTAAAGAGTCGCAACTCTGGCAGTATGAATGCAGTAACTCTCTGTAACCATAATATTAATTTTAATATTCAGCATCATTTCTCAGCGTCCGCGAATACCAATTGGCCCAAATCCTCTTCAATCCGTCGCAGAAACCCTAACACGGCTACTAGGCCTCCATCTTTGGTAATCGAGACAGTGGAGGGCAAAGCTGTTTCAGATTCTGAACAAACTCCTCCATACGTTGCTCGTCGCCTCATTCTGCTTCGTCATGCTAACAGTTCCTGGGAAGACCCTTCGCTAAAAGGTTCCCTCAAATTTCTATCTTTTTTCTTTTCTTTTCTTTATTTAGAGAGAAATCCGAAATCCTATTTATTGTAATATTTTTGCATGATTGTAGATCATGATCGGCCACTGAGTGAAACAGGACAAGCCGATGCTGTCAAAGTCTCTCATAAGCTCCAACAGTTGGGTTGGATACCTCAACTTATTTTATCTAGGTACTAATTAAGGGCAGTGTTATTCCCAGTCTCATTTGTCATCCTGCACTCTTTTGTTTTGTGAGTGCTTTAAAATGATAAAGTGCAGGATGACAATCTAGGAGCGGAAAGTAGCTGCCCTAATTAATTCAGAATTTACATTTCATGTTGGCTTTTTTAAATCAATTCGAATTTCTTAGCTGCCGTGTTTGGGCTGTAGCAATGCAGTGCGAACCAGGGAAACTCTTACGATAATGCAGCAACAAGTGAGAGGCTTCTTGGAAGCTGAGGTCCATTATATTTCAAGCTTTTATTCCATCGCGGCCATGGATGGGCAGACGGCTGAGCACCTTCAACACGTTATCTGTAACTATTCAAGGGACGACATCCTCACTGTCATGTAACCTCTGGCTCACTACCTCATTTTTCTTATGCTAAGCAAGAAAGTATGATATTAGATCATGTTGCAACTATACAGGTGCATGGGACATAATAGGGGTTGGGAGGAGGCCGCCTCAATGTTCACAGGTGCCTCCATAGAACTGAAGACTTGCAACGCTGCTTTGCTTGAAACTACTGGGAAATCTTGGGATGAGGTTAGGCTTCTTTCCTTTCCTTTTTTTTTTTTTCTATTTTCTGAAATCAACGTACATCTTGTTGTCATCTCTGTGCTCTATGTCAATGTAATGTACATGTTTATAGTAAAACAGTCTTCTGATTATTCTTTGGATTTTTTTTTGGAAAAAAGAAATTGTTGGAGGGTATCAAGTTAATTCAATAAAGATAGGAGGTTTTCCGAGGATCTATGTTCTCTGAGATGATCCTGGCTACAAACTCGTCCACCAGAAGAAACTTAAAAGAGATAATCAACTAGAGAGATGGGAAATCTTTTGTTAGTGACTCTGAATTAAAAGACTGGGAAAGTAAAAAGGAAGAAGAAAACTGTTAAATAACCCGCACACTGGACCTTGTTCCTTAATGTAACCAACGGCAATAGACTAAACTAGCAAATACTAGAAAACTTATAACCACACAAGAATTATACTGGTTCGGCAGAACTTTTGCCTACGTCCAGTTGTGATTTCTCTACCTAGAGAAATCACCGCTCCTTTGATTAATAATAGAGATTACAGACTTCTTTATAAGTATTGAACCATTCTCTTATTGCACACATACGAAAAGTGCATCTGGTATCCAAAATCCAATTTGTGAAAGCTTTGGAGCCTAATGTTACTGAAAGAAGCTCCCCGTCACTCTCATGCTCGATGACTGCACTAGCTGAACCTAAGCTTCCTTCCATCTTGGCTTTCTTCTCTTTCCAAATCTTGCAGTTCCTCTTCCAATGATCGGCAGAACCACATTTGAAGCAACCTTCCTTCATTTCCTTTTTCTTCCTGGATTTTGACCTACCTCTGTTGCCTGTTTTCTCTTCCTTTGTCTTTTCCCACCCCCTCTCCTTGCCTTTGGCATAAAGGCCTTGAGGGCTTTCAGTTATATCATCTAGTTTAGCATATGACTGAAGAGCTTGAATTACGTCTTCAAGCTTCAAGGACTCTTTTCCAAACATTAGAGTTGTTCGAAAGTGCTTGAAAGACGAAGGTAGAGACCTCAGCAAGATGATAGCCATATCATCATCTTTGTAAGTTTCTTCGACCTTTTGAAGATTAGTTATGCAATTCTGGAACCTGCATACGTGATCTTCAATATCACCTCCTTCTTCCAGTCGAAGTCCGAATAGTTCATCCTTTAGAAAAAGTTTATTGGAAACGGTTTTGCCCATATAAACATTCTCCAACTGTTCCCATGCTTCATGGGCAGTCATCTTTTCAGTGATGTGTGACCAAACTGATCTTGTGAGATGGATCTTGATGGAACTCTTGGCCTTCTTGAGAACCTTAGTCCATGCTGCATCTGTCATGCTTGCCGGCTTCTCACCGTTGAGTGCATCATCCAAATCTTGCTGTATCAGTACGTTCTTCATCATCCTTTGCCAGTCCGTGAAGTCATCCTTGCTGTCAAAGGGCTTTAACGCAAGTCCTAGATCCGCATTCATCTTCCCTTTAGACATCGTAGAACCCCTTTAACCAGGCTCTTGATACCAATTGTTAAATAACCCGCACACTGGACCTTGTTCTTTAATGTAACCAACCGCAATAGACTAAACTAGCGAATATTAGAAAACTTAAAAACACACAAGAATTATACTGGTTCAGCAGAACTTTTGCCTACGTCCAGTTGTGATTTTTCTAGAAATCACCGCTCCTTTGATTAATAATAGAGATTACAGAACTTTTGCAAACCCTAGAAGTAATCTCAAAACTCTTGGCTGTCTCTGGTTGTTTTTCCCTCTTTAAAATAAGCCTTGCCGCACCCTATTTATAGATATAGAGTTGACTTACATGTCCCAAGGCTGATTGAATTCCTATTTCTAAGTGGATTAGGAAATTATACTTATCCAAATCCAAATAGACTTCTAGAAATCCAAACCTAACTTGAATAAGGAAACTGAAATTCTTTCCTAATCCCTCTAGGACAAGAATCGGTATATCTCTAATTTTCCTAAAACAATCCTAAACCAACTAGGACATATTTGACGAGCCAAAAAAACCTAACAAAAACCTTAAAGACAGAATCCACAAGTAGAAGTAGAGGAAGAGGATTTTCTAAGGGCCCGTTCGGTAACGTTTTAAGGGGTTGTTTTCATTTTCAGAGAACAAAAATGAGACAAAAAAACGTTCGGTGGCCCAAAAATAGAAAACATTGAGAATGTTTTCATTTATGAAAAACAAGTTCATGTGTACTTGTAGAAAACAGAAAAAAGTTGTTTTTATTCTCATGGGAAACGTTTTCATAAAAATAACTCCCATTTATTATTTCAAATTGTACTATCAGACACATTTTCATTGTTTTTGTTTTCTGAAAATGTTTTCTAATTAATCTACTAAACGCATTTTCATTTCCTAAAAATGCAAATTCGTTTTCTTGTTTTCATTCTCTGAAAATATTCTCCGAAAACATTACCGAATGGGCCCTAAGTTTCTCTCCCCATTCCCCGCCCTTCCTACCTCTCATTCTCTTGATAAAGAAAACCGTAAAGAGGTAATCACCAAGTGAGAAGTGGAGGAAGAGATTTCTAAGTTCAGGGTTTATATGGGTTGCAAGCACTGCGTTTGGACTTTGAACTTTTGGATTGCCTTACCATGTGATTCCTTAGTTCTTGTAGGGATACCACTTCAATTCAAGTTGATATCAATTGTCAGTTTTGTAACTTATAATAACTTGCGGAGAATGTTTAATGGGGGATGGGAATTTTTAAGAAGGCAGAGTGGCTCCAAATCTGAATTGGCATTCATTACTAAGGAGAACAATGGTGACATTAGCGGCATTTTGTCCCATCACCATCGTTCACAGCAGCCATAAAGTTAGGACCAAAACATTGAACGGAATGGCAATTGTCTCTTAGGATCATATCCCTTTCATTTGGCATACATTCCTAGCGGACAGATTTTTGAGAGCGTCCTTAAGCTGAGACACTTGATTATGGAAATAGAAGTCTATAACATCATTTGCTATGACTTGAAGTTAAGGAAAAATTCTATAGGGAAAGGTTGAGGAGAGATTATATTTGTCCATGTCACCTCCCTTTTCTCCTTTTCAATTTTTTGATTAGATTGAGAAGAATTAGAGTTTCTTGTGACAGCTTTGGTCATACCTTCTGGGCTGGGACAAAATCATATCTGTTGAGGCTCGGCACACACCGAGCTCACCTACCCAATAAAAACACAACACATGGGCCTCGTACAACACACCGGAAAAAGCAAGCAAGACTCCCTCGACCTCGGCCTCCAAGCCACCTTGAGAAGATTGAAAATTTGTAAGCCGGCCATGTCGTTTGACAAGACCCCTTCTGACCGCCGACCCGTCACGCCTCTGAAAGTGTGCCCACGTCCCTTCAAAAGCCAGATGTAAACCGCCCGAACCACCACCTCACCGGATGGAACTGCCGCCGTGTGTGCAGAAGGGTATTCTGTCCAGGCCCGCCCCCTAGTGGAAATGTAAGAAGGTCATTATGGGCGGAGGACATGGACAAATCCCAACCGCCCATCATCTAACAGATCTGATGTGACACAAACAGCTCGGCTCCGAGCCGAGGTAGTCAGCTTGTAAATTAATTCATGTTTTGTTCCCCCTTATAAATAGAGTAGAAGTTCTTGTAAAAAAGGACAGGATTTTTGAGATCTCTCCCAGGAAAAAGGAATAAGAAGAAAAGCCTTGTCATCTTGCCTTACTCAATTCTCCTCCCCTAAGATTCTTTTCCTTCGAAATTGCCTTAATATAATTGCACTCCTTTATATTGGCCACTTGAATATCTGTGGTTCAAACAATATCATTTACTCCTTTTCTCCTTTTCATTTTCTGATTAGATTGAGAAGAATTAGAGTTTCTTTTTTCCTTTTCTACTATTTCACTGTTTATTAATCCTGCATTATTGTCACAGGCATTTGCTTTGGCAGGACTTGGGGGGTGGAAGCTGCAGGGTATTGTGAAACCAAGTGCCAGCTTATAAAATTTTGCGATATTTTGAATGCCAGCCACAACTTTAACGCACCATACTAGTCCTTCCTTTTCTCCAACAAGTATATCATATATTTGGTTAGTCTCTGTAGCTAAATCTGCTTCCTTGTCCAACCATCCTACCTTTTTATACCCTTTGTCAATTTTGAGTAAAAGCTGGGAAGAATTTTACCATCTTTTGGTTCAAAAAGCATTCTGTGGTTGGGGAAAAGTTTTAAAATGACCGAAATTCGAGGTTAATCGAGATTTACTGGTAGTAGTTTTGATACTACAGATCCTAGTTGACACTTTGCAAGGTGTGCAGGGGAGAATGTTTCACGCACTATCTCATCCAAAAAAGGAGTCCCCACTGTTGCTAATTGGAGGACGAAGTAAGATTGGTGCTACAAGTTTTAATTCATTAACTACTTCCTGAAGTTTACTACAGATCAACACCTGGTTTTGATATATCTATGAAAGATTATAAAGTGATGTGCTAATGCAATCAACATCTGTTAGAAGAAATTTTAGGTTTTTTTTTTTTCCTTTGGTCGAAAGAAATTTAGTTATTTTTCTTTTTAGTTGAAGGATTTTTTTTTTTTAAGACCTTTTCTATTGAGAGGGGTGATAGTATACTCACACACAATATACGGATGCTAGGATTCAAACCCAAGGGGAGCAATTGCTCCAAATTACTACACTAGTGGGTCCTTTGCTGGTTCAAGGAAATTTTAGTTTCGTTTTGGTGGACAAAACACACCCAAAAAAAAAAGTATCAAAATGATCAAGGAATTTGTAACCAACTTTTAAAACTATGTGCACCTCTAGTTTTTTCGCTACAATAGATCAATCTGATGTTGATTGTAGGGAATGGTATCCAACTCACCTTGGAAAAAAAAACAAAAAAACTCACTATTTATAGTACGTATTTCAAAAAGGTGCAAAGGGTAGCGGTTGTAACTTCATCATATGAATACATATGCTTGAGTCTTGTTGGTAGGGGGAAACCGAACATCTCATCAAGCAGTTCCAGTTTCACAGGCGTTTCTGTAACCAAGCAAACATATGCTATGGCAAAATTCGCTCTTTGTACCGATGAGGTCATCTGGATAGAAGACACCAGGCTCTCTCCAATCCTAGACCAGACGTATGGTTTTCTTTTCAGTTTGATAAAATCCCAATCTTGCTATAAAAACAATATCGTGAATTATGCTACATTAATCAAATAACCCTCATCTTTTTGTCATTAGTTTATCAAATGCATTTTCTTAAGGTTATATCTCTTTTAGCCAAACCTCATCCATTCCAAAAGTTCACTTCATCCAAAAACTAGCAAATTTAAAGAGAAAAAGTGAAATGGTTTCTTTCAAATGTAATTAAGTTAAATAACAATGACAATAAAGTTCTATGCTTATTACTTTCTGACATAAATTACATATTGATTGTGTGTGTGAGAGAAATCCTCCTCCCCTATAATTTAGATTATCGCTTATATTTTTTTTGGATACATTTACAACATGAATTAAAATTTTGTCAAATAATTGTATTTTAAATGTAGTAATATATCTTCCTATTGTTGGAAGGGTTTCCAAATTTGAGTTCTCCATACCCAATTGCATTTTTTTAATAGAGATAAAAACTAGAGATGTCGCAACTCGCAAGTTCAAATCCCTTCCCAATCGACAAGAAAGTCTTAGTAAAAGTGTTTCATTTTCGAAATTGAAGTGATGACTTTTTGGCTAAAATGTGAGAAGGAAAGTGGAGAGAGGAATAGACTTAGGAGTAATGCTATTTGGACACACAACATTGACACACTTAGTTGACACCCGCTGATGTGTCAATGTATCATTCGCTGAACAGAAAACGAGAAGAAAAGAAGAGCAAATGATACATTGACACATCAGCGGGTGTCACTAAGTGTGTCAATATTGTGTGTCCAAATAGCATTACTCTAGACTTAGTAATCAAAGTGATAATAAATAAATAAATAAAAAGGAAGTAGACACTTTTTTTTGTCCTGCGAATGATTTTTGAGAAAAAAACTAATACTTTGACGAAATAATCAAAGTGACACAACATTAGAAGTTCAAGGACTGAAAATTTTAAAAACTGAAGAACTACAGGATCACTTTTATTTCCACTTTTTTTAGATTCCCTTTTAACTTTCATAGGCACACACACGACTGTGAGGGGGTTGTGTTTTCTACCACTGTACACTTTAAGTTTTGATTTTCTGATTTGTTCTCGTTGGCGGACTCTCTCTATTCAACTGCAAAGTGGGAAACAGCGGTTAGTTTCTGGAGCTCACGGTTTGTCCCGTTGACCAGGGGGGGAATGCTACAACCCTAGGTAAAAAGCTTTGCTCTTTTTGGCGTTTACAACTTAGAAAATGAGAATAGCATTCATAACAGTTGGGGGGCTGGAGATCTGGAATTGGAATGCTAATTCTATTCTTAATTTATTGTCATTGTCATTACCTCCATCGGGGCCACCGCCTGATTCACATTCGAAAAAATAATTTTTGTTAAGCGTTTTTACCTTTTCGTAATGATGATAGCTCAAAGTTTTTCTCAGATTGGGCGAAGTGAATTTTAAGGTTTAGGTTAAGTTTATGATACCATGAAATTCCTTCTGTCTTTTTCGTTTGATTCATATGGCTTTTGTGGAATTTGAGGGAAAAGGAGGAGAAAGGCTTCATATCTAACTTTGAAGTGAGGATTCTCACTTCTCAGGATTCTGCTATTGTTTTGTTTTTTCCTCATCTTATGGGTCGGAGCAGCTTTGAGGGACGCTTGAAAGCAAGATGATCGATCAGTTCATTAATTTTGTCATTCGCCCTCCCAGGTATGCATCTCATGCTTCCTGTTCAGAGTTTCATTGGCCAAATTGGTATCTTCTGCTGGAAATAACGTAGTGCAACAGATCTTCTGCAGAAAGATAGATCTCTCTTTTGTTTTTTAATCAATGGGAAAGGGGAACCGAGCTTGGGACCTTTTCCAACATTGGGAAGAGAAGTAGCACTAGACCAATAGTTAGTTGGTCATAAAGATAGGACTCAGTATCTGCCTAGTATCTAAGCCCAGCTACTATTATGGGATGTCGTTTGTATGGACATTTTTCTCCTTTCATGCAGTGGAGTGGAATGAGAAACAACACAAAAACCATTTGTTAACATTTATGTTTTTATTTTGTTTTTAATGAGAGAGAGAGAGAGAGAGAGAGAGAGAGAGAGAGAGAGAGAGAGAGAGAAGGAAGTTAAATAATATTTTCTAAATAAAAACTAAAAATGAAAGAAAATTGCTTTAATTTATCTATTCTCTCCTCTCTTCCTCACCTTGCTCTCTTTAAATTTAATTTCCTCTCGCCACTTTATCTCTTTAACTTAAAAAAAAATAAAAAAATAAAAAATGAAACAAAAACAAAACAAAAACAAAACAAAACGAAATGTATCAAATAGGCTCATAAATGTTCCACTTGTATGTATGGCTCACATATCGTAAACTTCCTTGATAACACATCGTTCTGTGGTTTACCCTGTTGTAATATTTATTTGCATTCTTGAGGGGGTGCCCAGAATTGTTCTTGTGCTTGAGATTGTGGCCAGATATAAGTGGTATCATGTGGAATATGGTTTGGAATAGGTTAGTCATGCCAAATATTTCAGGTTGAGGCATAGATAATGGTGATTGACTGATTGGAATTCTTCCTTACACTAGTTTTGTTGGTCTTCTGCCATGTGTCTTGGTTGCTTAGATATGTTTTGTAGTCTTTGTTGAATTGTTTGGCTAGCATCTTCTAGCTAGACCATTGGATAACTTGTTCCCTGTATTGTTTTGTTCCTTTTTAATGAGATTAATGTGTCTTATAAATAAATCATGTTAGACAACTCTCGCCCTAGTCCCTTAGAGCAACATCTGATGTACATTTTGTACACATCTGCAATGTTGGTATACAGGGCAGAGTATAACCCGGATCAATATCTTTGGGAGAGGGATTTCACTCTTGCAGGCAGAACATACATACGACAAGACTTGGAGGCAAGTATGGACATGAGTTACCACTTACCAGGAAATTGTCGTTTTTACTTCGCGGAAATGTTTAACTACATTATGGTTCCTGAGCCTGCTATATTATATTTTGAAAATACTTGCAGCTCACAAATGCTAGGGGACATACATTGCATTGCAGTCATTATCTGCCTTCACCTTTCCCCGAAGATGCTTCTCTTCCTTGTGTTATATACTGTCATGGAAACAGGTATGTAACTACTATTGTAGAGTTTATTTTTTTAAAAAAAATTCTCTGTGATTCCGTACATTTTTGGTCCTTTTTTGGTCCACCTGTACTTGTGGTTATGAATCTTGATTCTTTAATATCATACGCTATTTTCACTTTTCCAGCACTGTTCTCTATTTTTGTTCTAAAGAAATTTAAATAAGTGTTAAAGGTGCTTTGTAGACAAAGATGTTAGAACTTACTCTGCAGTAATGGGCAATGATGCAGTGGGTGTAGGGCAGATGCAAATGAAGCTGCTGTAATGCTGCTTCCATCAAATATCACCGTTTTTACTCTTGATTTTTCGGGTTCAGGCTTATCTGATGGTGACTACGTCAGCCTTGGTTGGCATGAGGTATGTTGTCTCTTTCAATTTTATTTTCTACTTACTTTTCTTGCTTTGTGCAGTTTGTTAATTGTTCTTTACTGTGTCAGAGAGATGACCTCAAGGTTGCGGTTTCATATTTAAGAAGCAACAAACAAATCTCACGTATAGGTCTTTGGGGGCGATCTATGGGTGCAGTTACATGGTACTTTATGTTGATTCATTGACTCATTATTTAGGTTAACTTGTATTATTGGCTTGGCTATGGAAGGGTCTTCCCAGATTTTTTTTCGAGGATTTCTTCATCTTGTATAACTTTAGGTGTTCAGAATGCTTTTGTTTTTGACTTGTTATTGCGCTAAAAATTCACATTGACTTGGTGGTCAAAGATGGTGATATTCTTCTTTGCACATAAAGAATACTGACATCTACATTTTGGTGTGCGTAAGAATATTTTTTAAACTCCTGAGGTAACTAACTTCATATGTGTTATGCAGCCTTCTTTATGGAGCAGAAGACCCATCCATAGCGGGAATGGTGTTGGATAGTGCCTTTTCAAACTTGTATGTTCTAATGATGGAGCTAGTTGATGTGTACAAGATCCGTCTTCCTAAATTTACAGTACAATCTCTCTCTCTCTCTCTCTCTCTCTCTCTCTCTCTCTCTCTCTCTCTCTCTCTCTCTCTCTCTCTCTCTCTCTCTCTCCTCTCCCCCCCCAACAACACACAGAGAGATGTTGACAAACAACATAGTCTTATGGGTTTTTCGCATCTCTTAGTGCCCACATTCTGTGGGGCACACAAGAATAGGTAGATAAATTGGTCATGTGCAACAAATATAGAAAAATGTCCCAGATTGAAATATATATATGTATATATATTGTTTTGAATTAGAGCATAAAAGCTTGAAGTTAGGCTGAAAATGACATGGCTGGGACTGGTCAGTGACATAATTGGTAAAATAGAAATATAATTTTGACCCTTGATAGCATTAAATAACTCAAAAAGGTCAAATTTTCCAACCCGAATCCGTGAATGGTTAGGATTTATTCAAACATACCTGCCTACCTACCTATATAGAGCCTCAAACACAAGAGGCATGTGCACACGTGCACACACACACTCACATGGAAGGAGGAATGGTCGCTTTCCTGGCATGTAGCATATTATGTTATCTGCACATTCTAACATGATTTCACCGAATCAACGATCCCGATCTAGAGTTTACAACATAACATGCTCAACCTTCCAATGAGTGAAAATTACTCTCTTTGTTTATAGTTTTGTTCTAGTAAGGAGCTAAAATAAAGAGGGAACTTAAAGATGCAATAGGCTATTAGATCTCTTTCTACAATAAGGGGTAATCCATGATTGAGAAGTTGTAAGACCTGGTGGTGGAGAGAGCGGAAAAGGGATTGGAGAAAATTAAATGGATTCCGGGGGAAGCAAGAGGGCAATGGTTTTATGGAAATTTGGATAGCTGTATTTTGGGTGGAATGGTTGGGAGAGAAACAAGAAGATTTTTGAAAGGAGGGGTGGGGGCTGATGAAGTAAGGTTTTGGGGTTCAGGCTTCTTTTGAATCTCGGGAATTACTGTTTTTGTTATTTTAGCAATGATTTTTTTTTTGCGCACATGTATATTTCCTGTTCGATTGATTGAAATTTTCTATTTTTTTTGTTATAGTAATTTGTATGTCGTGGATAACTTGTCCACAAGTATTGTATTTTCTGAGGTATTAGTATTTTTTTTTTTTCTTATCGAAAAAATATTTTTTCTATAAGAACGATTAAAACACTCAAAAGTGTGAGTAATTTAATCACCGATTTAAAGGTCTATGATTATCTCCTTGAGTTGCCTTCTTATTTTGGCTCCTTACTAGAATAAGACGTGTGTATGTGTGCCTATAATATCCAAGCCAGGATAATTTTCCTTTTAAGGAAATTATTAGCATTTGCATGGATGATAAAGCATTAAATTTATCCAGTTCGTTTTTCTATGTTGTCTATTTAATCACGGCTTCTTAACCCCTCATTCTTCTTTAACCCTGGTTTCTTTACCCCTCCTCCTTTAACCAGGTTAAGATGGCAGTACAATACATGCGTCGGATAATTGAGAAGAAGGCAAAGTTCGATATCATGGATCTTAATTGCTTGCAGGTCTTTCTATGTTAATCATTCTGTTGACATGGATGAGTTAACCCTAGCTCCCTTCCCTACTCTCTTTTTTCGATTCACATATGACCCATACATATATAGGGCTTTTCAAGTAAGGGATCATTTACTTCAGTTAAAGAGATATATTGTGGGTTCCACTTCATCGTCCAGTCCAATAAACACAGACAGTCTATTTTTATGCCCCCATTTAAAGATTGTCCTTGCAAAAAAAAAAAAAAAAAAGTCAAATTAGACAACTTCTAGACCTCTAATTATGATTAAATAAGTAGACGAACACCGTGTTTCCAATAAACAGTAAAATCATCAAGATTATAGTCAACTGGTTAAATAGTTCTCAATTTTGCTGATTTTTTCTTAAAGAGGGACCTAAGAAATGGTTAGTATGGATCATTGGACCACGTTACAGGAGTGCCCTAGTAGTGTGTCCCTTATTTTAGCTAAAGGATTAAAAAAAACATTTTGTGCTTAGGGGTGGGTTAGACTCATGCTGGCCCAGCACTTATTATATTTCTTTTATTGTTGTAGCCATAAGATCATTTCAATGGTTATATATATGTGTGTGTGTATACATCCACAAATTTTTTTTTAAAAATATATTGAATATGGTCATTTGTATAACGCTGGCAGGTTTCATCCAAAACATTCATTCCTGCTTTATTTGGACATGCTAAGGATGACAAATTTATCCCAAACCATCATTCTGACCTTATCTACAAGTCTTATGCGGTATTGTCTCATTTAAGGTTCTTATAAATTAATATGGTTGAGTTGGCACAGTAACAAATAACTACATCTTTAATTCTTTGCAGGGGGACAAAAATATTATATATTTTGATGGTGATCACAACTCTTCTCGGCCCCAATTTTATTATGATTCAGTTTCCATTTTCTTCTACAATGTTCTTCATCCCCCGCAAATTTCTTCTCATTCATGTAAGCTTGAGAAATATTATGATTTAGGGGATTTGAAGATTGGTGCTGGTTTGGATGAGGTGATTTCTGTCTCATATAAGTTATTGTGAAAAACCTTGTAGTGTTACAATTGGTCATTAATTTTGGGATCATTACTGCTAGTATTGTATTAGCTGACTCCCCAATCAGTGTACATATGCTTTTAGGAATCCCTGTCAATGAACTGTAGCTCAGTTGATGCTTTGTAGCCAAAGGGCATTCTACCAAATCAAAGTGAGAGTTCGGAAGTTAGAGCTTCTGGCATTCATGCATCATTTTTATATCATAGTCACCGCCACCATCATCATCATGATCACAACTAAAATTCAAGCATTATAGTTCAAGATGTTCTGATGTTTCAATGTCAAGAAGCAAAAAGACACGTGCACAATCACCATCCTCATCATTATTTGGTCATTAGTGCTGAGATGTACTGAAAATTTTAATATCCACTCAGTGGCTGGCTTCACGATTATAATTTGATCGCATCCTCTATTTAAGTCAGGTGCTGCACAATAATGTTTCACAATGACTGGTTATTAGCATTTTGTTACAGCACATGCCATTAAGCCATTTTCATTGGCTATGCCTCATAACCACTATATGGGCTTGGGCAATAGATGTTGTCCACCTTTGTGCTCCACTGCCATAAGAATGGTGCATAATTTCCTGCACTAAAATGAATATGTGCCCCCACCCCTTGATTTTTAGGGCTTGTTATATGAGATAATCACTGGCGTTCATTCTGCGGGTACTGATGTTGCAAGTTCATCTTCTGCTCCTCCTGCCATTTCAACTACAAAATGTGTGGGCGAACTTCTTTCTGAAATTGCACCAGTGACTACTGTAGTTGTATGTATCTTTTTTCTAGGTTTTGTTACCTTTTGTCTCCATATTATCCATTATGTTGAATCATTGTGCAACGTACATGTTATTGATAATGCAGGATTCTGTGCATGTGGAAGCTGACATACTTAGTAGTCATGAACCATCACATCTAGAGGTGATCTACAATTGTAGTACCCTTTAAATTTTTCAATTAGGTTTTTTCTTTCGCTTTTCAATTAAGGTCAGGCTTCGCTGTAGAAAACCATGGATTAGCAATGGTTATTAGTTAGCTTGATAAGGCAGAAAAGATAGTACTGTGTGCTGTATTTTAGACCCAAAAAACTGACCAGTCTGGTTTGGTTTGGTTTTTCTGTTTAATTTTTTAATTTGGTGGTAAAATCGAACCGGTCAGGAAAGGTTTGGCTTTAGTTTTTGCATTTTAATGTTCTGTTATAATCGAATCGGCCTCCATCTTATAAAATCATCGATTGTTTTTCCTCCAAAACCTTAACTGAACTGTGTATCCTTTCTACACCTATCTCTCTTCCTCTCTCATCTTCCCCCTCCTCATCTCTCTCTCTCTCTCTCTCTCTCTCTCTCTCTCTCTCTCTCTCTCTCTCTCTCTCTCTCTCTCTCTCTCTCTCTCTCAAACCTTGATCCCGACTTAGGCATGTGCCTCCACTCTCAAATCTTGATCTTGACTCAAATGTGCTCCATCGTCATCGTATCTACTACAATCTAAGGATCTCTTGCTCGATCAGTGCATGATCTCATCTTCCCCATAGCCAGCAGCAGATTGACCAAAATTGACTGATGATGCCAAACCATTTTTCGGTAGACCAAAACTGGATGGTGTATGCTTACAACGGTTCGGTCTTGGTTCAGGAATTTTGTTTACTGACTTGGTCGGTTCAGTGGGCAGTTTGGGCGCAAAAACCGTACCAACCCAACCCAAACCATGCCCAGCCCTTAGAAAGACTGTTTGTTTATCACAAAGTGATGTAAATAGTGGGATATTGTATTGTTGCAGTGTTTTTTTAGTCGATTTGAGCTTTTACTTTTCCCCCTCTAATCTACTGTGTATTATTTACTGAGAAATCATACTCCGCCTATTTGACAAGTTGCCGTAGGGATTGATCATGCAATGGACATATGACCCCTGTGAGAAGGCAACGAGACTTTTCTGTTTGACAGATTTGTATTCTGAAATATTGCAGTTATGGTTTTACAGGACCAGCCTAATGATCAGAATGAAGAATGTTGTTCATATACAAGCTCAAATAGAGAGAGTTGGGGCAGATGCTCTTCATTAGGAGGCAGTGATGAAGAATCTTCTGCTGATTGCACAGCTGCTGACAACAGGCATCAGGTCTCTCTCTCTCTCTCTCTCTCCACATTGCATATTCCTGTAGAGACTTATTTTCTTCCGACACCACTTAAAGTTCTGTTTAAATGTTATGCTTTCATAGGACTTATCAGCGTCAATTCAGGTGGTAATCTTTTTGGTTTTTATTTGGATTGTTGAATAATTTATGGAAGTATTCAAATATATCATGTTGTAGACTCATCTAGTCCTGGATGTTGGCTCCTATGGGTTTGGTTTACCAAGAATGAGAAATAATCTATCAGAATGTTTTGGGTGCATAGGTGTATGCTTGTACATTGATCCAAGTACACAACAATCCTTCGGTGACATATTATGTGAATAAAGAAAAAAGAAAGTGGGTAGTGGGGCAGTCATATGAGATCATGCTCGTCTAGATCTTCAAAAGCTGCCTTTCATATAAATCTTGGGCATACTCAAGGTGCAAGGCCTTGCTGTACATCTACTGCTAAGAATGTGTTCTTAACAAACTTTTTGTTTTGTTATTTCATTTAACGATTGGAAATCTAATGACACATAAACAGAACATTGCACATGCTGTTTATGGGAATCATCCAAGTTTGCATTTCTTGATTTAAGTTGTCTCTTTTGATTGTAGAAGACTCTTAAGGTGCTCACGATGCCTCTTCGATGCATGCAACAAAAATCATCAGAGCTAAAAAAGGAGGAAAAGAAAAAGAAGAAGGTTCCCATTGTTCCAAAGAAGCCCAAAAGTGAGAAATTTGAAAAGCTAGAGGCCCTTAGCAAACGGCTGCGTCTTTGCATCCTTAAGCGAGTAAACCATTGTAGACATCCCACTTCGTGACTGCTGTACTATATAAAAGTGTTTGTAGCTATAGTTGTTTCCATCTTCAAGTTTTACTTTTTGTTGATTTATACCCCAACCTTGTCATCATTTTTTCTTTTTCTTGTTTTAAATCATTAGTCCTGTTCTATTTTCTGTGTCTCGCATGAGGTTTCATGAAGATCTAACTGGTCGATGATGTCCTGTCTTCCCACTCATTTGTGATACAATGATAAGTAAAAATTGCAGACAGCTTGGTAAATTTGTGGGTCAACCGACATGAATTTCAAAAGATTGGCGTTATTTCTTTATAGAAGATAGGGGTTGATAAAATTCTTAGTTATTTGGTAAATCTGACATAGAAATCACTCACATAGGAACTTGACATCTTATAATCCGTTCTGTAAAGTTAAAGAGGGCTAGGGTTAATGTAAGATTATTAGTTCGGGTAGGTTCCATATTTCTCTGCGTAGTTTCCTTTTTCTGTACTCTGGGAGCCATGACCAATGCAGCTCTGCTCCCACCCCCAACCAAATTTACTTAGCGAATACCAATATCTTGGCAAAACAGTGCGGCGGACCCAACCAGTGCACTCAGTACATTAGATTGAGGCCACTCTTGGATTGTAAGTTTATACATTTAGATCTGGTTGCCATATTTGAATGTACCTGACTTGAGCCAAATGGACTGACGATGCTAACTAAAACAGGGAATGATAAAAAGTTTATAAAGAATATCTGGCCACAAACAAGCTCTACGGTAATTATATTGCAGAGTACTAATTCCAACCATTGTTCACAGCAATTCTCTCAATTTAAATAAGGCACAGTTCATAGACGTGATTGAAGCTGGAACCTAACTAATGCAGCACACCTTTAATTTGCAACATTCTTTCACCTGGTTACAGACCTCCCATAAAACTCATTACGGCAAAATGAAACCCCTTCAGGGCATGCTGCTCAGAACACTAAACTACATGTCACTGCCCGCAACTTTTTCCAATATATTTTCATTCCTGAATGAAATCCCGGATGAGGGATCAAACTGCTCCCTAGGCAGGAAAGTTGTGTGCGTTTGCTGATAAGAAGAGTTTAAGCTCGACTCTAGTATCTGGTGTGTAAGCACCACTTCTGGATCAGCGAATGCTTCGCCCATGATAACCCGCCGCTTCTTCATCGAGCTCTCTGCTTTTGGACTCTCGGCTGGAGAATCAACATGACAAGCAGAATCTGGAGTCAAGGGTTCATGACGAGATGAGAAAGATTCATCAATGGAAAGGCTCTTGGCTGGTGTACATTCCTTGGCAGCCTTGTCTTGGAGGGGGCACTCAGAGGTCGGGGCTGGGGTTGCCGGGTCAGTCTTGTTATCAGATTCTGGGCAGTTGTCATCTGACAAACGAGCTAAGTGCCCAGAGCCAGGTGCTTCTGAATGAACTCCACTAAGTCGTTGTTGCTCTTCTATAATTTTCTTCAAGTATTTTCCTTGTGCTTCAATCCGTAACTGCAGCTGTCTCTGTACCTGCCGTGCATTCACAAGTTCAGGTTATCAAAAGTCAGCAGACCCCAACAAACAAGTCTTCCCCCCTTCCCCTTCCCCCTCTATATGCAGCAAAATTTCTTGTAGTACGGCACTGGGTGGGAAATGGTTGTAACTATTCTCTCATTATTTTCCTATCCAGTTGCTTGGTCATTTTCAGAGGACATCTTGCTAAGGGTTTCTGACACTATCAACATCATTTTTTAGGGTCTACATTGCTTTAAGATAGGTGAACCATGCATAACCAGTAAAAGCTAACTTGAACTATATGAGTGGCAACCATGACTCCTGAAGATACTTGAAGTGATATGAGCCTTTGTAGAAAGGGAAAGATTAACGACTTGCAAAATCTCTTCCTTTTTTTTTTTGTCTCCCTTCAAATTCTTCATTTTATGGATATTTATATTATCTCAGGTGGATAACAAATATTAAGTTGAAAAACGTAAAACCTAGAGACAATATATTAAATTCTGTGAAGAAAACATACCTCTAATTGCTCGTGCAGTCGCTTCTGCACCTCCATCTGCAGCTTGAGTGCTTCTGTAATTTGCATTCCACTGCAAACAGAATCAGCTTTTTGAGATTATCAGACAAAGGGAAACAAATGGAAATAAATTAATTCAAGAAACACAAAAGCCTTTGAATTGTTAGCCACATGCTGTGTGTGCTCTTATAAGTTGTGAACTGAATATGAATTATTCAACTTTAAACTTTGACTACAGGGTTCCAATTGACATGGCCCATATAACACAAAGAAATACTGAGTATAGTAAGTAGCTCTACTTACGATGAACCATCCAAATTGGAAAGCACATCCCCAGGTTCTTTCTTGTCAGCTTTTTTTCCTTGCATTAACATTTGAAGAGAATCAAGACACAATAAGGAAGGGTCAAACAATAACTCATCTTTGATATTCCTTTATCACTATAGAGAACCTGCCTAATGCAGAATTACAAATACATGAATAATTAACATAAAAGAAATCAGGTTCACCTACCATCAGACGAGGAGTCGGGTAGGTATTTTGCAAGTCGATATTTCTGAGTGCATCACACAAGTGGCATTAGTGGAAACACCAGTGAGATAGCCATATATCCTCACCCATTCTCACAACTGACTGAAGTAAAAGGAAAAAAACAATACAGCAAACTGCAAAAGTTAAGCATTGGACAGAATGGTTTTTTACATACCTGTAAATGGCTTTTTACATGGTATATGGTTAAACCTTGTACACCCATCACTCTCAAAACACCTTTTGGTGTCGCACCTAGAAAAAATTAAGAATAAATTATTTAAAACATTACATGGTAAATACACAATATCATACGTAGAAGTTGACAGATATTTCCACTGAAAATCATTCCCTCGCATGAAGACATGATGCATCTAAAATATATCTTCTGTCACGCAATATATCATTTTCTGATCTCAATCAAGTTCTCAAACATATCACATACACCACATATAAGATCAAGTATGAATTAAACTTGAGACCATTTTTTATGAATTAAACCTGAGACCATTTTTTATGCAAAGAATCATATATAAAATATGGTATATCTAGAAGCTCATTATGGATTCACGTGTTGAAATACACTGAAGACTTGCGAGCTGTAAAGCACTATTAACAGACCAGAAACTGCTTTTTTTCACCTACGCTTCCCTCACTTAAATTAAATGGACAAGCAACCAGAGGTTTTCTAAGCGAAACACAATAGGAGATTGCTCGCTCGAACAGGACAAAGAATTCTATAATATATACACGTGTATTGTATCAAAATTAGTGAATTCCATCTAAACTGAAGAAGATACGGAAACACACATGTATAGTCAAGTCAAGATTTCATCCACTTGAGTACAAAAATAAGTGTCAAGATTTCATTTACAAATCACCTTCCACTGATTTACTAGATAATTGCTGCACATTAGCAGATATATGCCACAACCAACAACAGAAACAAATTAGAAAGAAGTTAAGGTCACTCACGATCTGGCCCACCAAGTTGTGCCACAGCATCGACAAAGCGTTCATGAAGCTCGTGTGTCCAACGCAGTCGCTGTTTTGAGGCAAGGTTAGGATTATTGAGACTGTTTCCTCCGTTGATGGGTTCCATTGTGTTGATGCCACTGTCTAAATGCTGACCATGAACTAGTGAGTTGTTGCGGACTAAGCGTGAACTAGTAACATCCTTTGGTTGATACACTTTTCATTTATCTATAAACAGAAGAACTAGAAAGCCGTAATGCATAATGCACTATAGCATAAAAGAAACATAACCTCATGACTCATACCAACTACAACCTTATCTAACACATGCCTAATAAAGGAATCACTATTTACCTAAGTAAGGTAGACATTCCACGTGAACTCTTTCTTCCTTTGGTTCAAAAGATAAATAAGAAATATACAGTTAAACTTGAATATTGGCCGGTAAAATTAGAACCAATCAGATTGTGGTAGAGCTATCCATCTCTGATGACTAAAACACTTCATCACAAGTATTATCTTTTGAAAGAGCGCAAGTTAAAGAGTTGAAAAATGAAAAAGGCATGGATGTGCTTATCCAAAGCAGGAGAGCAGCTAATGTGCTGATGAGCTGATTAACCCCTTAATAGATATGCCGGAAAAAGGTTGAAGCTAAGGCAGTTAGCGATTTATAAGCATGAAGACAAATGTTTTCGTGAATCTACGATCCCCGAAAAAAATGGTTATCGTTTTTCTTTTTCAATTGATGAAGCAATAATTGGAAAAGGCTCTGCCTCAATCCCATTTCAAGACAGTGGGCAGTAAATTAGGGTTTCATAAAGAAGTGAGCTATCTTAGCGCAAGATCATATTACTATGAATTTAGAAAGAAGAAGTATGTCAAATAGTATGCTATTTGCCAAGGACAAAGAAGAATAACAGAGTTTAGATAAGCAAAGAAAAATGGGGAAGAGACATACCCTACTCAGATGACAGATCTACTCTCCCTCATATCCCACCCGCCCTCCAATTTCGAGACTCTGATCTCCGTGTTTGTTAAGTAATAGTAATAACAATAAGAATTCAGAGAGGAGGTCTGAATTTAGGAGAAAATGGCTCTCTCTGTTTCTCAGAAAGATAGATAGTCTTAAGAGAGAGAGAGAGAGATTCCCGACGTACAAGTGGTAGCACCGAGTATTAAAAAAAAAAAAGGGGGAGAGACTTGAGAGACCACCACCCACCCTCGGGGGAAGAACCGAAGAACGAAACAAAGTAAGAAAATCAACCCTTTCTATTTGTTAAGAAGATAAATTGGAGGAAAATGGTTAGCTGCAAAATAGACCTTTGAAATTGAATTATGAAAATACTGCCAACTCTTTGTAAGGTCTACTTCGTATTTTATTTCGAGATTTATTTTTCAAGTCTTCATTCTAGAATCATCCTCTAAAAAATCAGCTAATTCAATAATTACTAAACTATTTGATCAAATGGTGATTATTTCATCTCAGTTAGAAAAATAATGTTTATCTATTTATTTAATATTAGTTTTCATTTGGCTGATTTTATGGACTAATGATCCTTATACATTGAGTGCTCAAATTGTTAAACTACAAAATGAAATTTGCGCACAAATGGTTCCTCAAATAATATTATTTAAGAGATTTATTATCTAAAACTCACTTGATAAAATGTATACTATCTATTTATGTGAATAGATAAAATAAAATAAAAGTATGACATTGATCAAATGGTATGCCATTGATTTGAAAGAAAGAAAAAAACTATATTGGGGTTAAACCTAATTTGAATATGAATCATTGAATTGTGATTAATAGTGATAAATTTTATAATAATCCTAAAGGCTAACTAAAGTCCCAAAAAAAAAAATTGGTTACATTGGGAAGATAGAAATCCAGAGGTTTCAATCCTGGGTGTCAAGCATGTGGAAAGAAGAGATTCACAACAACCGTAGTAAACCCGAATTGACAAAGTCCCAATTTTTTTAACTCTCGAACGTACTGAACTTTATTTAGTTACAAGCAATTAAGTATCATGTTATGTATCACATTCGTAGATTATAGTTTTCAATAGTGAACCTCATTTATTTGCATGACTAAATTATGGTAATTCGTGATCTACCTCATTCAATGCAGGCATGCAGCCTGCTTAGTTTTCCTTTTTCTCCTTTCTTATGTTAGGCTTCGGCCCTCTGTTTCTTTTTTAGTGCAAAATAGTAAAATGCATCAAAATATTGCGATCACAAAATAAATAACATTAGTAATGCATAACCGGCCTCGAGTAGTTTATTTTATTATTTTATCGACAAAAAAAAAAAAAAAAAAAAAAAAAACCCGGCCTTGACGGAATCTGCTTGATAATATTCCGTCCCTTGTCCAAACAACAATTATTCCGGCGATTTTGTCTTATTTGTTTGCCTCATTTTGAGAGCTACGCGTGTATTTGGAGTTTTCTCTTGTTATGTTGTTGTTATTACAAATATCAAATGATACCCACTTGGCATTTGCCCACCTTATCAGTTTGGTTGTTCTAACTTGTATTCTAATTCTATCATTTGATTATCAATTTTTTTTCTATCATAGTATACGTTACGAGGTGTGCTCAACTAACCTATCCTAAAACGGAAACAACAAGAAAATAACCACGTCACCAAAAAAGCTAAGAACTCCACTAAGTCCTCCAGTTCAGGGTCGATTACTACCATAGATGAGACGACGATTCCATTTGGCTTATACAAATACTATTTGGATCATCAAAAGGAGCAAACAACATTGACATTCAACACCAAATCAATTCACAGTGGATAAAAAAATTATGAACATCATATTTGTAATCATCGTTTAGTATCTTGCATTACACCCAAAAAGAATATTTTGTAAACGAATGAACCCAAAATGAATTGTGAATAGTGATGGGATGTAAACGAATCACCCTTTCAAATATGTTCTTCTTGCATTCAATAAAAAAAATATATATGTTCTTCTAGTAAGGGATTTGTAACTCAAGCGTATATGTGACAAATCCCTCTCCTTGTAGTTTAGACTATTACTTGTACTGCATTACAAAAAACAAAAAACAAAGCAATGTGGTAAGCCAGGCTGAGAGGCATATAGCAACCGACGCTCTTGGTCCAGTGGTAAAGATCTCATGCATTGAAAAGTTGACTAGAAGCACTCTCATCTCAAGACTGAATGACAAGTCTACAATTTAAGAGTCTACATTAAGTCAAAAATTTAACCCAAGCAGCTTTGGACACACGATTCGTTCTGATATTTAAGCCACTAGTATATTGAATTTACAGTTTGGGAGTTGAGACGACTAGTTTCCACTTTCAATTCCTGCCAACTAAATGCACAAGAGAAGATTGAAACTCTACATTTAAATATCGTATGCACTGAGTGAACAACAGTATCTCACTCTGGTCATGTTCAATTTCAGCCCTACATACCATACCTAGCAATCCCATGAGGATTGACTGCGGCTACATTAATCTCTTGGGTTCTCACCTTGGCTTCACCCCAAATTAAAGATGCAGCTGCGGAGTCCAAGCTCAACATTCTTTTCTTCCCGCCACCAGGAGATCCTTCCAAGGTCAGTCCTCCAGGACTCTCATGTGATGTGAGGCAGCTTTCAGTGGAGCAATCAGCCCTTTGGGTATGGATGCTAGTCGGCACTTCTTCTTCTGGACCATGAACTCCAGCCACATCTGTGGATTGTAATGAGTAGAAGCCAAGTGGGTCAAGGGAGGGACCTTTTGTGTTCTTATTCCCCAATCCATGACACTTATGACTGTCTGTATCAGTAACTGAACCTCCAATAAATTGATCAGCAAGCATCTTACAAGCTCTCTCAAGCATTGCCATATATCTTCGCTCTGCATCCTGGCGAATCTGTAAGTGCTTCTCGGCCTACATAATAATGGGAAGAAGATTAAGTAGCTTGTGTGCGGATCCAGACACTGAGTCCAGAAGTTCTTTACTTACTAGTAGATGATAATTTTAGCATTTTGAATTATCATCAATTATATTCTGAGTGCAAAGTTACAAGCTAGGCAAATAAAAGGTAAGAAAGGGCTCAAAATTGCATTCCAGACACGCACCAATAACTTTACTGTTCACAAAGATACAGAAAAAGGGCAAGACGCACACACGCACATCCCACCTACAGAGTAGGGAAATTTACCTCAACTTGCACATGTAATTTACTTTGCACTTCCATCTGTGCTCTTAATGCCTCTTTGACTTCATAACCCCTAAAGATGCCATTTTAACCAAACGTTTAATGTAAAATGACCTATTAAGCATCAAAAGGTTTCAAAAAAGAAAAGGGATCAAAACTCTTACTCATTTAAATCAGAAGTTGGCAAATTTGGCGAAGAATTGCCGGTACCAGGGCTTTCTAGAAGGTATGAAGCTGACATTCCTCACAGTGATTGGAAAAATAAGTCAGACACAGAATTAAAGATTGCACTCACATAATATGCCTTTTAGATGGCTTCAAAATAGATATATGAATTTATTTGAGAAGGAAATCCCTTTGTTTTTGGAGAGGTATCAAGGGAGGGGAAGAGAGAGTGAGCACTTATTGTTAAAAGTACAAAGAAAGTGTTGTCCTGTATCCTTTTCAAATATAAACTTTTGGAAACACAAGTAAACCAACAAACAAATTTAGCATGGTATCGTGAGTTTGAACATTGCTACTGTAACCTCCCAAATTTTATTCAATTCTATGTGTTGTACTAGAACGAGGCTCATGCGTAAGGGGAGTGTCAGGGCATAAAAGAACACATCTTAAGATGTGGACAACAATGCTAGCTTGACATACATTGTTCACTTATTATTCCTTAACAGCTTTAAGTTTTTGGAGTCCAATGACTGTCTAACATGACATTCAAACTTTGGTTCCTAAAGAACCTACATTCGAAATCAGTCTCTGCTCTTTGTCGACATCTGCCCACATCTTCACATGCAAGATGGAACTCCACATGCAGGAGTGTGTTAGCTTGATATACATTGTTGGCTCATTCATTAACTTTTAGGATCCAATGGTTGTATAACAATCAATTATTCTATACTCTAAAACATATTCCATTCCGAACAAAACCACCTAATATGAAAGGGCACAAAGAGAGACTTATGACAAAACCTACCATCCTTGGATACATCGCCCATTTCCTTCCCTGATTGCTTACCTAGTCTGTATTTCTGTAATGAAGTAAGAAACAATAAGTGTTTAAACTTTGGTAACAAACACAATGATATAATTCAATGATAAAAAAAGAAACCTGCAGATGGCTCTTCAAATGAAAAAGGGTCAGGCCCTTCACATTCATTGTCCGCATAATAGCCTTTGGCGTAGCTTCTGCAAATAAAATTCAAGCTCTCATGAGAATCCAAAACAGCTTGAAGATGCAAGGACACGAGATATTCGCAAAAACTTAGAAAGCAGCATTGATATGGTGGTAGGCAGACAAACAAGTGGAAGCAACTAGTAGTAGTGTAGTGAATGTCCAAGTTGGTTCATGTAATGAGCTCAATCTATCTGACTCATAAACAATATCCTAAGGTCAAGTTGAAGCTAAGTTCCCAAACAAGAAACCCTACCTATCAAATACAAAACAAATAGATTTAGGCAAAGGGGATATTGAAAAAGGAGAATGAGAGAAAAAGCAACAGACTAGATGAACCGCCAAGCTGAGTGACGGCATCGACAAATCGTTCATGAAGGTCAGCAGTCCAGCGAAGACGGGGTTTGGGATCGGAAGTTAAAACGAGGCAAGGGTCTCCTCTGTGACCTTGCATATCTTCCTGACCAGCAATTCCTTCGTGGGGAGCCTGCATCAGTCTCGGAAACATCTCTCTCTCTCTCTCTCTCTCTCTCTCTCTCTCTGCAATCGTCAAATCCCAATCGCCACACAGCGCCAGCGCCAGAGCCCGTAAAGATTTGTAGCCTTTTTTATTTACTTTACTTTTCCCATGGCTGACTCCTGCCTGGGTCTTGCTCTGTGTGGGTGTTGGGTATTTAATTTAAATTTAATTTATTTGGCCTATTCGATATTTCGTGGACGGTGAAAGATAAAAGGGAAGAGCGGAGCAGAGGTAAAGTAAAAAAGAGACGAATGCTGCTATTCCACCCCTTTCCCTATTTCCAAACCCAGTCTTATTTCCATCATCTATCCTATTTTCTTATTTATCTTATTTTTAAAATTTTAAAGATAAATTTACCCATTTATAAAATGACTTCTAGGTACTTAAACTCACCCCCTTCTTCACTCTCACTTTTCCTCATTCCTGGCGCCAGTTGAGAACGGGGCATATGTAAATTATAGCTTCTGAAGTATCATTAATGTCGCTTTTTTTCTCTGTAACTTTGGTTTTCAGTATACGGTGTATGCATCTGGACATTGATTCTTTTGTTCTCTCTTTTTTTTTTTGGGTGGGTGATTGAGTATATATTGATTCATCCATTCACGAATGAAGATTGAAGAATGAAGTTTTCATTTGGTTGCAAATTGTCATAGTGGTTAATTACTTCTCGAAAGTTAGTTAAGAAAAAGAAACATTCACTTTGCTTTTTTCTTTTCTTAATTTTGTGATTGATAGTATAATCCAGACATAGATTTAGAGGAAACATACACCAAATTCCTCCCCATTCACTCAAACATACAATATTTTATGTCCATGAAGAACCATACTAGAAAAATAAAACTCCAAAGAGAAAAAGAACAGGGAACCATTGTGATTCAGATCCAGTAATGCAAGATTTGTTAGAAATTTTATATTATTTAGTAATATTTAATTTCTATAGTGAATGAAAAATAAGTGTCGTGTGTCTTAGTATTTGTTTTGCACTTGGTTATCCTTTAAAGTGCAGTTATTAATAATTAAACGGTGGGATTCAAATGATCAAGTGGTCTTGTTTTCGTTGAGTTGTGTCTGTAACTATTCAAATGAAAAGCTACGTATGTTTCAACAAGAGGTGTAATGAGTTTCATATAAACTAAACACCCTCACCTACTTGAGATATAGAATGAAGAGTGAAAAACAAAGAGTATCCCCAGTACTCTATTGTTAAATTCTTCCTAATTTTGTCTTGAGAATACAAATATATAATTGATTCGCCCGAGTCTCAAATTGAAATGCTTCAATTTAGGATTATCATTTGTTGAATCCTCATAGATGGATGCCTATAGAACTGCGAGCTCAAGGGCAGGGGCAAAATCTGTCTTTAAGACATTGCAATTCTTGCAAGCCTCAATTGCTAAAGTTTTCAGTATTTCTACACATTTGTGTTTGTTGATTTACATTAATTCCATGTAAATTTGTTGTATATTTGATGATTACAATTTTGTTGAGAATTATTATAATTTAAATTCATATTTCCTATTGTTCCGCCAATACCAAATTTTTTATGTCCTTAGCTCCTTGATCTTCTCAGGTGAGCCACTTCCCCATCCAAGTGGATCAAACCAAAGCCTACCTGGGTACCCAACATCCGTCCCGGTGTGCTTGTTATTGGGGAAGATAAGGTCGGTGTTAACAGACCCCGACTTGAATTCAATAAGTGCAATTTTTTGAAATGCTAAGTCTAAAAATTACGTCTAAAGTGAATGGGAAGAGCTCTAGCTTGTGTTTTATCGTTAGATGGTTCAAGTGGACTATAATTCCCCTATATGTGAGGGGTACATGGTCAAAACTTAACGAAATTGGGAGGGATTTGACAAAAATTGAATATGTCATTTTAGCTTCAAATTGAAAACTAGAAAGAAAAAATTGACAAAATTAAAATTAAAGAGATCAAAGTGGTAAAACTGGTAAACTACAGAGACCAAACCAAAAGCAACGTTTTGCCTTAAAATACTAGAAACTTCAATTCATGATATACTTGTACTTTATCGAATTTAGACTCTTAAGTGCATCGTAAATACTCTTAACAACTTAAGTTTAGTATAAAGTTATTGGAAGAGAGAATTGATTGAGAGAGAGAGAGAGAGTGGAAGAAAGAAAGTGAGAGTGTTAGTGTAGCCTTGCTTTTAAAAACTAATATTTAAGAGCATCTCCAAGGGAGATATCAAATACCAAACATCAAATTTAAATTTAATGGCTGATGTGGCAATTTGACATCTTACACAGCTTTACACTCAACCTGATATGTCAAATTAAATTATTATTTTATTACATTTAGTGTTGATTTATTTTTGTTGAGGCCAAAAAAATCCACAGTTGGGCCCAAATAAATTCTCAACCCAGTACAACGCATTATTGAGGAAAAACCCGACTTGGAACATACAAAAGTCCACCATGCACGAGTCACACTCCACGTGCCATGCCAAATAAATAATCCGTCATGCTAGGAATCAAGATTAAGATTACAAAGTGCATTAGTTCTGCAAATCCATGCTAATTATTCCATCAAGCATAATGATTAAAAGCATGCCAAGCGATATATCATGCCAAGCAGGAAATCATTATTACACACCCAACCACGCTACAAGCCTAAGTGGGCCCAAGCCACTCGAATGCTCGGGGCTTGCTTGAGTGGGTTGTGGTATGGATCGTAATAAGTTGTCATGTGGCCCATTGATGGACCGAGAAATGGAGGTTCCGGGTTGCTTGGGAGCCTCGGAACTCAGGCCCATTTCTTAGGCCCAAAAATGTGGGTAAGCACAAGAGAGAAACTATCCCAACCAAAATATTCCAACCAAAAGGCCCAACCAAAATGGTCCACTAAAATTAACCAATATAGCCCAAAATTTGAGGAGATTAGCCCATTTGTTTGGTAGGTTGACTTGCCATCTTAGAAAGCCCATACAATTAGAAGTAAGCAGCAGCAAAGGCTCCAGCATTTGGCTGAAAGACAAAGCCACGGAGGAGCTTGGAAGACCACGTGGGCTGCTGGGACGGAAGGAACAAGCTTCCAAGCAAAACATCCAAGGGACCAAAAGATATTGGTGCGCAAGGAGCCACCCTTCGAACCAACATGTATACCTATTTCTTTCATTCTTCATATCTGACCATGAAAGAGGGAAGGAAAGAGAGAAAGGGGGATATTTGAAAATAGGAATTCTTCACTAGGGCAGTTGCGGGAAAGGGACTTTGAGCTCCCAAAATCCCTGATTTTGTGCAAAGGAGTAGAGTAGATTTCACCAAAATAGGATGATTGAAGGGATGAGGGGAGAAGGGAAAGACTTGGCAAAATGGGATGGAAGCCATTAGGGTTTCTTGGGAAAAGATGGTTTCCAGCAGCTATAAATAGGGCCTCTTCTACCCAACGAAAATCAATCCATAACCAGAGAGCAAGCTTCCTCTCTTACTTTCAAAACCAACAATTTTCGTGCTTAGTTCATCTCTTTCCTCAGTTTTCCTTCTTGCCATGTTGTTCTAACACTTGACAGAGCTTCTGTCAAGCTGCTGGAAAATTACCCAAAACATCCCATCCTTCACCACTAGCCATAACCACAAATCCAAGAGCAAGCTTCCTCTCCTACCTGCAAGAACTCAGCAAAATTCGTGCTCTACTCCTCCTCCCCCTCATTTTTCCCCTTTTGGCAGGCTGCTCTAGCATTTGACAGAGTCACTGTCAAGCTACCGGAAATAATATTCAAGCCACCCATTCCTCTATTTTTCCTCATTCTCAGCCAAATCTTTTTGCAAACTCTTCATCTCCTACCTTAATATCCCTTTTCCCCCCAAGAATACTTAGTTTTCTCTTCAGTGCTAAACTCATGACAATTTTGCTCCCATGCCACAAGCTTCTCACGCCAAGCTAGAAAATTTATCTGTAAGTTGTTGTTATTTTCATCGGTGAAGGTAACCAAGAAGTTTCTTAAGGCTTCACTACCCTTCCGAGACGTTCTTGGGGCTTGATTTTCGAACTCAGACACAGGGGGATAATTTCAAATTTCGCTCTTTTCGGCGGCCCAGCCCATCTGTAGCTGCCGGAAGAAAAAGACCCCTACAATTTTTAATTTAAAATAAAATAAAATATTTATTTGACATCTTGCTTTTGGGATGTCAAAAATAACATCTCAACCTCCGGCTTTCATTCCACATCAACTTTAACACATCGGTTGGAGTGATGTGAGATGTTATTTTTAGCCATTAAATGTCTATGTGGCACTTTTGACACATCGGTTGGAGATGCTCTAAGTTACCTTGTTTGAAAGGGCTATAATTGGTATTTAATCCTCTTTGGTAATAGTATGGATTGCAGATATGGTTAACCCGGCTTGGAACAGACAATACAGAAGTTCGCCTTCCGGAATAGAAACATGATTAGAAGCATCCATGATCGGTTGAAGCCAAAAAAAAAAAAAAAAAAAACCCACAAGTGATTGATACAAAGAGCAGTGTAAATTATATATGTATGATATAATGATGTATGGTTAATTGTAACTTGTGAATTAAATATTAGTGTTCCCAAGTTCTCTTTTGAAAGCCGTTGAGCATACATCTGGGTGGGACAAATCGAAGACTCACAATGGTCCTGGATTACCTAACATCTGTAGGAATGATAAGTTGATTTGTAAACACCGACTGTGAATGTCTTTTGTTAGATTGCTTCAGAGCCTGTAGCCATGCAAATGCTTGGCCCATCTTCTAGCCATGTAAGGATCATGGTAATCCCAAGTTTCTACACTTGCACTGCTAGACCTCCCACAAATGATTGCATCGCTCGTCCCAGAAGCAGCAGCTGCTCCTTCTGTTGCCTTACTTTTGCTGTCTCCTATGCTCACCACAGTTTCTCCTGTTGTGAAAGGTTCGTCAATCTCACCCTCCTCAATATAACTATATCCCACACAGATATGTCCACACACACCCAATTCCACCAAGATTTTCCTTTCTTCACCTCCTCTTAGCTCTCCTATCCTTACGATCCTACTGCTTGCCTCCTCCCCTATTCTGATTCTCAACTGGACTTCTCTAACGATGCCACCTATGAGTGTTCCTAGGAACTCTTCAAACTCATGCATGATAAACCCATTTGAAGTGCCAAAGCCAAATCCTACATGAAAGCGATGGACTGGAATCGGCAACTCCATGCTCATTGCAGCATGGTAGGATTGCGTTGGGCTGTCAGACAGATGCAGGATACTGGACTCTGGATTCTTGTATGCACGATCTTCAAGTATCTTGATTCCTTTCTTGATCCCTTCTACTGGATCTGCTTGCCCCATATAGAACAGACGGTCAATAACCTGTTGGGCCATTCGCTTCCCATAAGATGTCATGCGTCTCAAGGGGAAGAGACGGGCAGCAGCTGATGAGTAGGTAACAATGGCCAAACGATCAATAGGTCTTAGAGAGAAAACCACCAGTGCCATGCACTGCTTGAGAAGCCTCAAGTGTGGCCCATTGGGGCTAGCAACCAAGACCAAGTCTGTTGCTCGTTGATGTGCTAATTTCACGGAAAGATATGCCCTATCTGAAAAGGCACAGAGAGTAAAAGGCTTTGGCCTGGTTGGTGATTGTAACAATGATGAGGAGCTACAGCTTTGGTGATGTGGGGACGGATGGTACGGGTATGGGGTGCACCAGCTAGGGGGTGCACTAGGTGGGATGGGTATTAGAGAGAGTTGGAGACGGGGCCAATTAGGCATATGATCAGGCTCAATTGGGTCATCATCATCATAGTGAGCAGAGCGCAAGAAGGAGCGCCTGTGGATACGGAAAGTGGCAATGGAGTCATCAAGGATTTGGAGGATGGGGTCAGGTCGGTTGCAAGACGAGAGGGAACCCCCAGGTGGGTTCAGATTGCGGGGCAGCTGAGTCCAATGGGCACGGCAGATGGGGCAGGTAACACTACCATGGCGGACATTGGAGGAGATGCAGGCAAAGTGGAAAGCATGGGAGCACTGGGCCGTGAATATAGCAAGACCTGGGGTGCTGCTCTTGCTATGGTAACTCAGAGGGTCTAGACATATTGCGCACAAATTCTGCCACGAGAATCAACAAATAAAAAGGTAAGAAGACAGATCTGGAAAGAAGAAAACATATTGCAATGACGAACTCAAAATGACTGGAACTGCAATCTAACTGGTGGATGTGTATTGCTCAAACATGTACATTTTCTATTCTAGTCCAGGTCTGGATATTAATAGAAATTTTTATTATCATTACTCATGCATTGAAGAAACCAGTAGTTCAAATATGATGCATATGGATTTGGAATTATTCATAAATCTGATGTATTGCTGAAGCTCAATTCTCAAACAACTGCTATCTGTCAAAGGTTATGCATTAATTCACTGTATTAAGAGTAAAGTGATTGTGATCTAGTAACAGCATGTCTTGGTGCAACAATCAAGTTCTCCATCATCATATTATCCTTTTACCTTAACAAAGGAAGACCAAAAATATTTTGGTAGGAGTAACTTTCAACAAAAAAATGTTCATTCATATCATTAGCATAAATTACGATATGTCAACAATTATTATGCTCGGTGTGGGGTCATGTGCAGAGGGGGTTCAATCTGTTGAAAATAGAACCAGTTCGTTTGAAGATTATGCACCAAAAGTATAGTACAAATTAAAGTATTGAAAACTAAATAAAAAAAGGGATAGGTAGGCATGAAACTCTAATAGTTTAAAATCATCCATATCACAAATTGGTGAGGCAGGGCAGGGTGTGAGTTTCACGAACAGAGCGGGGCTTACGATTCAAGAATGAATAACATGATATCATGAATTCATGACAGCCAGTGCTAGTAGCAGGTGGAAGCAAATTTTAAAACGTGGGATCTACTGTCTCTGGGTGCATAATGGTGGTGGGATGGGAGTCTCAACTTGACTAATGTGCATGTTTCAGGGGCATTCATTCAAATGTCATACTAGTCTTGTAAATATTATGTCATTTCCCAACTGGACTGTGTGAAAAGAGTAGAGTCCCGCTCCCCAAATTTCAATTCATCTGTCCTAGTTTCATATTTCCCAATTCACAGCCACCTGGGAAAACAATTAATTCCTCAATTTTTATGTATGTATATATCGGCTCAATTAAAGCTTTACAGCCACTCCACACACCCAAAAAAAACACAAACAAACAATCAGAAAAATCCCAACTCTTCCTTTCGCCTTTCTTTCTTTCTTTGTTTTCCTGTTGGGGATGGGACTGAGGAGGAGCAATAGGATAGGATTATTCTAGAGAGTAAAGAAGTTTGACTGAGTGAATGGCACACCAACAACAGCAGGTTGTGGCAAGAAAACAAAACAAAACAAAAATAAAAGAGGCACCTTAGTTGAAGTTGAAGGCATATTGTTACTCTTGATCGTAAATTCCGTTTCCTTTGCAACTTCTTCTCCTGAGATATTCTTTGGGTTTGTGGGAGACACCGCTGAAGAACCTGAGATCTATAAGTATAAACAAAACAAAAAAGAAGAAGAAGAAAAAAACCAAGTGTTTAAAATAACATACAGATACAGACACAGTAGCAGAAGAAAATAAGAAAATCCAGGCGAGTTATACATGGTAAAAAAGAAGGGCAAGTGAAATGACGCAGCAAAAACATAAAGGAGAGGGTCCAACTATTTGGTTCTTTTTGAAATTTCCTGATTCGACAATCAAACTAGTAGCTACAATTGGGAAAATAATAATTGTTGAATTGGGGAAAGAAGATTTACAGAGGCAGTGGCGGTGGCGTTGGTATGATCGAAGACGATGGGATCCACAAGAGCCTTTCTCCGGGAGAAGGAACCACAAGCATTTGCAGCTGCCACCACCATTTTCTTCGCTGCATTTCTCAGTTTAGATTTTGACGATGCTCCTCCTCCTGCTCCTCCCATTCCCATGCCTCTCTCTCTCTCTCTCTCTCTCTCTCTCTCTCTCTTCTTCCCACTATTACTACTACTACTAAGTAGTAAGTAGTAAGTAGGTAATGAATGCTCTTCTTTTTGTTCCTCCGCTGCTACTATTGCAATTTGCAATGCAGACGACAGTGAGAGTTTCCCTTGCCTTCTTTTATCCTTCCCTAAATTAAGGAAGGGTAAATTGAATTAAGCGTTGCGTTGTTTTAGAAGCTACAATATAGTGATATACATACACACACATGTATAATATTAATAATTATAATAATGTATTGGTTTACCACTTTATTGCTCTTTTATCATTTTTTACCTTTTCTTTTGTCTTTTTTGTTTTCCAGAGACTCACCTTTTATTTCTACCCCAGCACCCAGCCTCTTTCCTTTTATATTTTCCTCTCTCTCTCTCTCTCTCTCTCTCTCTCTCTCTCTCTCTCTCTCTCTCTGTGGTACTGGCACTGGTGACTGGTATATTTATTATGTACTTCAAACAATTTCCCCACATCAAAACTCCAAGATTTATTATTAGTTATCCTTTTTCTGGTTTAACAAGGATAATATGTGCGTTTGGGTCTGCCAATCCAACTCCCAAGGTAAAGCATATAAGGAAAAGGAAAAAAAAAACAGAAAAAGCAAACGAGAAAAAGACCGTTGGGTTGTATTTTGAATTTCAAAGTTTTGCAAAAATATAACATCTATGATGGCAGACAAACTAAAGTTAACAAAGTAACTGGATGAGTTGGCGCCAAAAATGCTTTTCTTCCTCTTCAATTTGCATTCCGTTCCATATTTTCCATTTGGTAATTGCTTTTCTTCCACTTTCCCGTTCTCAAACATGGTAATTCTGACTGCTATGAAGGAGTCTCGATTTTTTTTTTTTTTAAATTATTTTTTTTATAACTTTCGCTTGGTGTCGTTGATGGATTTTCAACATCCCTTGGCATCGATCTAAAGTATTCTGGATGTCATGTGAGTTTAGGATTAGGATACATGTACATCCTTGCTTGCTAACAAACATGAATGTTGATGACCAGTATGAGTATCGTTCTCAAGAATTAAAAAAGCTTTTCACTTGAGTGAGGAGAAATCATGATATCCTCCAAGGTTGTATCCAATTAATGCACCTTCTAGTTCTACCAATAAAGAGAAGAGAAAAAAGACAAGACATATGGGAAAAGGATGATCGAAGAAACCCTGAAATTCAAAACAAGTTTCCTTTAATTTGGAAAATGACTGATGCACTAAAGATAACTATTGACAGTACTAGTAGTGAGAGAGAGAGAGAGAGAGAGAGAGAGAGAGAGCCAGGGAATCTCTTTTGTGACTGACTGACATATGGGAAAGCTTCCAAAGATATGTGCTTGTCTTGACTCTTCATTCTTGCACATGAAAAGAAGGAAAAATTAAAAAGCAAAGGTTGCTGTTGTCCTCAACACTCAACTCAACACCCACAAAACAAAAGCACAAATATGTTTGACTGCTTACACAACCTTGTGCATTTGACCCGGTCAAAGCCATTCAATAGCGTCCAATCCAATCCAATCATATTTTAAATCTTAAATTGATTAGGAGATGGCCTTTTAGTCTAATTCAATCGAGTGCTTATTTTTTGTCCGTCTGTCTCTTTGTGTTTATCTGCAGACTGCAGTCTTTTTCTTGAACAAAAAATTATGTCAATGTCGTATTTGTTTGGTGAGTGAAGCTATGGCTGGTATCTTACATAATTAAGCGAAATAATTTAGGCGCACCTCACTCAACCACTAACATGTTCTAATCACAAATATTATGACCACATATATATGAATCATGATGGTCGTTGATAGATTTCCTTTCTTGACTGCTACGACTGGCCCTTCTGTTACCTTCGGCTTTCCTTCAAACCCGGAGTTGCAGAACCTTCAAAAACAGTTCGCGTTTGAAGCTTGAGCAAAAATAAAATGATTGACTAGTTCTTCTAATATCTTCCCGGGACATACTAGCATGTGAAGGTCTTTGAAGGGTATGCTACTATGCTAGCTACATATTGTTTGTTCTACCCCGGAAAATTCATCTGCGGCAGCCCGGTGTTGGCCGAGGGATTGTTTTCGTGTTGTTTGTGTAGGGGTGCCACTATTGGCAGCTAAAGTTCCAACAAAAATATCGACTCTAATCAATCAATTGTGAATTGGGTTGGGAACTGACCCAATATAGGTTCTTTTCTATGCCTCAATGAAGAGGATTTCAATATTTTTCTAATGCGAAGATAAGAACAAGCAGAAAATAAAAATAACAGAAATGAAAATGAGAAACACGATCTGGAATTGAAGATTTCTCGATTCAGTTCAATATCAATTCAAACTCAAAGTAAATGATAGATAGCTACCCTAAACTGATGATTTCTCTACTCAGTTAATTGTAGCTATAGACTTGAAAAAATAAATGACAGTAATGAAAATAATGAATGTTCATATATGGAGATTTCTCTATAAACATTGTAATAAAAGTAATAAAAGTAAACAACATAGCTTGAAGATTTCTCTATTCAGACTTGGTACATAAAAAGTAAAGGATTTGGCCTAGCTACTGGGTATCAATACCAAGTGTTGGCAGAGCATAAAAATAAAAAGATAACAATCATGACTTGACAACTGGTTATCTTGAAGGAAAGGCAATTTGTTTCAAGCTTGAGGTTTTCAAGTGTTGAAGACGTTGAGCATGTTTGAGAGAGTTGTGTTGTGTTGATTGTTGACGACTTCTCCTTCTATTCATAGAGAAAATGAGGTGGGTTGAGTGTTGGGACTGGTAGCCAATGAGAAGTACTTAGTTGCCATTAATTTTGGTGGGTGGATTGCTGAAAAAGCAAGCAAAATTGGTGTTGTTCCGGTGAAGCTCCCTAGGTAATTCAAAATATCTTCCAAGCAAAACTTGTTTCCCTCCTTCAGCAGCATACTTTAATATTTCTACTCAAAGGTATAAACTTCCCCAAACTTTCAACTCTCTTCATCTGTTACGCAGTAACAATAAAATGGTTCAAATTGTAGCTCAAAGGGATGCGAAATCAGGTGTCGGGAGTACTTCAGCTTGGAGCTTTCCCCCCTCATCTTTTTGCAAAAAGCCACTCCACGGTGGTAAGTCTCATCTTGTGTGTTGGTAATATTATTGTTCAATATTATCATTATGATTCACTTATTTGGTGGCTACAGAAGAAAGATGAGTTGCCTTTTGAGTATCCCATCTCACAAATTTGTGGTAGAAGCTTCTCTTGTAGCAGTCCATAAATCTCAGCGGCCTGAGGATGAGATCTGTCCCCAACAAAAAATATATGGCTCCTGCCCTTCACTTCTATTTGACTAAAACCAGGAACTTTCTTCACTCTTCTCTCCTTCATCTTCTTTCTTACTTGAGCAAATTCTTCCCACTTCCCATGTGCAGCATACACGTTAGCTAAGAGTACGTAAGCCCCTGAGCTGGCTGGCTCTAACTCTAGTAGCTCCTTACCTATACGATTTGCCATTCTAACATCACCACCGTGCAACCTATATGCACCTAGCAATGCCCCTAGAACAACAGCATCCTGCTCACAAGCAGGCATTTCTTCGCATACCACCCGTGTAGCCTCATCCACCAATCCTGCTCGGCCTAAGATGTCCACAAGGCAGGAATAGTGCTGACCATTTGGTTTCAAATCATAAGCAAGATTAATTGAATTGAAAAGCTTTTGACCCTTCTCGACAAGACCAGCATGATTACAAGCTGATAAGACTCCAACAAAAGTAATCTCGTCTGGCTCGGCTCCTGATCGTAGCATGCGTGCAAAGACCTGTAATGCGTAGTGACCATATCCATGGTTTGAATATGTTAATATCATTGCAGTCCATGATACCGCATCCTTAGCCCCAAGATGCTCAAAAACAAGCCTAGCAAAGGTAACATCTCCATTCCTGGAATACATAGTAACAAGAACATTTGCAACTAATGTGTCATGATCAAACCCATGAGATATGACCAGTACATGAGCTTGCATGAGCTCCATCATGCCCTCACATGAGCTCAACATGCTAGTGATGGTAGTTGCATTAGGCCTAAAGCAAAACCGAAGCATGAGAATTACGTACTTTAAGGCTTCCCCTCTGGACCCACTTTTGGCGAAACCACCAATCATCACATTCCAAGTAACAATATTCCTTTCCCGCATCAAATAGAATAGCTCGCTAGCTTCTGTCATGAGGCCTTCGTGAACATATGATGTGATCATAGCATTCCAAGCAGCTACGTCTTTGTTAGGCATCCGATCGAAGTACCCCCTGGCAAGTTCAACCATATTGTTGTCTGCCAGACCTGTAACCATAGTTGTCCAAGATATTGCGTTCCTTTGAGGCATTGAATTAAAGAGTTTGATGGCTTCACTTACTCTATTCGCATTTAGATAACCTGAGAGCATGATATTCCAAGTATATAGGTTACGTTGCGGCATATTATTGAAGAGATCGAGTGCCTCATCTAATTGATCATTCCCAACAAAAGCCTTGATCATAACGGTCCAAGAGACGGTGTTCCTTTCAGGCATAAGGCCAAAAACATGGCGAGCTTCATCAATCATGCTGTTGCGGGCATAACCCAGAAGCACAGTAGTCCAGGAGACCACATTTTTGACAGGCATATGATTAAAAAGCCGGCGACCCTCCTCAACTTGTCCGCAACTGAAATACCCAGAAATCAAACTGGTCCAAGAGTACACATTTTTGTTCGCCATGTGATCAAAAACTTTACGAGCCTCATCTATATGGCCGGCTTTCACATAGCCGTTAATCATTGAAGATTCAGCAACAAGACTACTTGTGGGCATCATCTGGAAGAGCTTCTCTGCATTGGGAAGATCGTGGTTCTTCAAGTAAACATTAATCATGGAAGCATAAGAGACAGCGTCCCGTTCAGGCATTTGGTCGAACAGATTCCTTGCTTCTTTGACTTTGCCATAGCGGCCGAGATTTGTTATCTCAAAGTTACAGCTGTATACATTAAATGCTTTCGATAGGGCTGGAATCAGATTTGGCCTTTGGAGACAGCCTTGATGCAATTCCAAATTCGGTTGTCCCTGAGAAGAAGCATTGAAATGGCCGAGGGTTTGAACATGGCGGAAAGCTTTGAAAGATGGAGACGGCAAACGGAGGATGGCATGATGATGGCTACTAAGTCTAATACTGACAGTATATGCCATACTAATATTGTTACTCGTTCAACGAAAACATTGTTGGCTTGCTGTGAGCATAATAAGCTTCAAAGAAGATAACAAGTTCAGTGATGATAAAAATCCCAAGAGAGGGAGATGAACTCATACTTTCTTTAAATTAAAAAAAAGCTTTGAAGTAAGAAAGAAACAGGATAACAATATAAAACTCCCAAAAACTATAGGGTCCATTTTAAGTTGAGGAAAAATATGTTTCAAATAAAAACACTTGGACCAAAAGCGCTTATGAGAAGAAACATTCCCAAATCATCCTCAAATCAAGGGAAAAAAAATTCAGGAATTAATCATATTTGTACTAGTCAGTCAGTACTCAGTAGAGTTGCGCAATAATTATTAAGTAACAGAATCCACAAAGATTATTAACAAACAAGACGGCAGCAAGGAAACGGGGAGAGAGAGAAGCTTCAACCCAAGACTAACGTCTATATGATGAAGTAAAAAAGAGGAACAACACGACCCTAGCTACTAGTAGTAGCTATCATTGTATCTAAACTAAGCAAGCAAGTCTCAAGTAAAGAGTTTAGAGACAGCAACGCAGATTTCACAAAGGCGCTTCAAATCAAGATTCATGGTGGTCAAAGGAGGATAAGTTGTCTTGACAACAACTTGGCAGTCATCAGATGCAAGAGAAGCAGCACCTGCCCAATCAACGAGCTCAGAGAAAGTTTCTGAGTTGAGGTCGTTGTAGGCGGATGAGAGTGCAGAAACGGCCTTGTTGTAATCATGATAACATCGTCGGAGGACTTGCTGGGTAGGGCCTGCCTTTGCCTTTGCCTTTGCCTTTGCCTTTGCCTTTGTGTGGTTGAGCAGCTTGGCTATATGGTCTTGGGTGCTGGAGGCATTGAGGAATGCTAAGCGAAACGAGATGTAGGCAAGCACATAGCGATCAGCACTGGGCGTGCGTGGGTCCGTGTAAAGAGACTCCACACACAAGGAGTAACTGGAAGTTGAGTGACAGACCTCGTCCACAAGCTTAGTTGGCTGAATGCTACTAGTAGCACAGAAGATGAACAACGCCAAGCACACACACACAACAAGATATTTGAATGCCATTTCTCTTAATTATCACCTCCCTTCTTCTTTCGGGTTGGCTTGGCTTGGCTTGGCTTGACTTAGAGAGAAGATGATCATGAATGGAGGGAGAGGGTGTGAGGAAACCCTGTGAACCCGTGAACCCAAGGATGCATAAAGACAAAGAGAATAACATCAGCAGTGCCAGTAACGATGCATTTTCCAAATTAATGAAATTTCTTTCTTGTTTCGGTTACACAAATGCATCACATTTCAGTGAATAATTAATGGTCATTCCGACGCATTTCCAAATTTATAAAATTTCTTTATTTTTCGGTTACACGGAATTCTGCTGCGTAGAGAAGAATCCAGGAGTCCTCTTATTAATGTTCAGGATCCATCTTTTCATTCTCCATCTGTACACTAACACTAGTTTCTCCCAAGTCCTTTCCAGTAGTCCAAATAATGAGCTAACGAGTTGGAGAAAACCTCACCTATACCGGGATACCACTGTGGCGCTATCCCGAGCCAATCACACTCATTGTCATGTGTTTCAACTTTCCAATATGGTAATGCAATTTTCTGAAATAGCAATGAGTGATAGGCTTGGAATACTGACACGGTGGCATCCTGTTACATGTAAGTTCTTCTCAACGAGTTGAGATTAAGATAAGTCAAGAATTTGACTCTCTCTCTCTCCAAATAATGAGCTAAAAATAATAATAAAAGTGTTTTACCACTCGCAACGTTAAAAGGCCCACACAAGTTCTAATTCGCTTGTTAGTGTTTTACCACTCATACTCCCTACGTTAGTGTTCTAATTCTCTTTTTTTTTCTTTTTTTTTTCATTTTTTATAAAATAATTTTTGGTCCAATAAATTGTCATTCTCAGTGTCAAAATACTTTAGCCCTTTCTATTATTGCGTTTTAATAATTATTTATTTACATACATGTGTCCGACTGATTTGCAGCTAGCAAGAATGGTCGGGATTTTTGTTTTTGTTTCATAGTTTTGGGGGTCATCAAACTTGTTGAATATGAAGTTAGAATTAGTAGTACTAGCAGATATTGATTGTTTGTTCAAAAATTAATAATTTTATTATAAAAAAAAATATTTATGCAAATGATAAAATTATCCTCAATGAAGTATACAGATCATTTACCAACAGATCAACGTCACTGGATCCGGGATGGCCAACACATCCCTTCACCACGTGACCACAATGTCTTTATGCTCCTTTATAAATTAAAAAATAAATACATAAATAAAAAATAAAAAATTATGCCTTTATGCACCTCCTCCGGTTCAAATTTCACATCAATGCGTGAGTACCAATTATGAAACAGACAGCTGTCAATGGGGCCAAACAGCATTCATACATACGCGATGTCATTGCACCATCCATCCTCAATTAATAAGGATAGCAACTCCATCCAACCAGCTCTCGTACCATTATCTTAAGCTTAATAATAGTATTTTGATTTGCCAAATCTAAAATCAATCTTCTTCCGACTGTTGATAGAGAAGCTACCATATCTTACAATTACAGAAGTGGTTCAAAATGATACTAGAAGCCATGACTATCTATGCACAAGCACAACCACGACGAAAAACACAAACTATATGGTGAAAAAATTTAGCTTCCAATAATTTACAAGTACATGTGAGTTCTGCAGATATGTAATCATAAATTATGACTCCAACATGAAATGCCTAGTTAGTAAAAATGAAACGAAAAAAACAATATTCAAAATGTGTACAGAAAGAATAAAGCTTTGAAGCTGATACTTTAGAACAAAAAGTGCCTACAAAGAGAGGGAGAGTGAGAGAGAGGCAAACCTGTCACATTTTACAGCTTAGAAGGAAGGTGTTGCGCAGAACACTTCAAACATACCATAAGTGCCATTCTATGGATTGATATTGCACTCTCGCATATACATATGATCATAATCAATATATTTTACCCAGTAATTTCGGTATTTGGGTATGCCTATCTCAAGCCACGGTTTCATGTTACCATTATAGTGTATAACAGCTGCTCGATCAATTTCCTTCTGGTTAACACTAGGGTTATAACCAAGGCCCAGCACATGCCAGGAGCGATCGAGTGGGTATGTGCGTTTCCAAAATGTTATGAGCCCAGGTGGTAGGGTTCCCAACTTCCACAATTGTCTATCATGATTCTGTGCAAAAAAGAAAACTTCGTTCAGAACTGTAAACAACATCAAACAAGCCAGTAAAGTCTAGCTTTCATAGCAGAGAAGGCTGGGAAGCAACAAGCAAGAATCTTAGAGTTATGAAAATATTGGTCTAAAGAAAGCCTATATCCAATCTCCAAAGCACCAAATCTCTAAATAAATAAAGATGTTAACCTAAGAGGTTAAGAGACAATCCTTGATTGATGGCTATGGTGCTCGCAGAATCAGATGGTTTCCAATCAAGATTTTTTAAAAAATTTATTTCAAGTGAACAGTTAAGTGTGAGTGATATTCAAATAGTCAAATCAATCATTTTAAATTTCCATGAAAAAAAAAAAATCTAAAACCATTTTCCTTACCAGCTCCTGCCATCTGTGGTACACCTCTGTGATGTTTTGCTTCTTCCATTCCTCCAAATCAAAGATATTCATTCCATATGCCCATCCACAAGCACGAGCATCAAAATTCTTTGAGATAAGAGGATTTGAAAAGTTAAGATACCGATCAAAGCGATGGAAGCTTTCTCCACAAGTCTCCACAGCCCCATTAACATTTCCCTTCAAGTCAAGGGCCCAGAGCCCAGTAAGATCCTTCTGCACAACCACATCATCATCCAGGAACAGAACTTTGTTGAGCTTTGGAAAGACCTCTGGAAGGTAAAAGCGGAGATGGTTCAGGATAGACAAGTACTTTGGGTTTCGAAACTTCAAATTTGAATCAGAATTGGCCCGATGAGTCCTAAAGTAATAATCTATCATGGATGCAGAACCCAACTGCTTCAGAACCGGACTGTAACTTGAATTCAACCATGTAAATTCTTCAATGTTTTGAACCTGAATAGTGGCCTTGCCCGGCGGATTTACTAAAAACCACATTCTCATTGCAGCATAATTGAGCCTATCAGTGACAATATGGAAAACATGATTTGCAGGGTCCTGTAGAGGTTCCAAGCAGCGTAGTTAGTTAGAGATCTCAACCAAAATTGAAAGGTCCTAGACATGAATTATAGATTCTTGATTAGTACTCCAAGGGTTTTTTTTTTTAACCTTCATCGTTCTTTATATTCGTTTTACTTGGGAGTTGGAACTGGGACAACAGAAAAGGAAGAAGAAGAAGAAAACACAAGGATCACAATATGCGGATACCTTAGCATGGGTGACAGTTGAGTTTACAACAACCGCTGCAGCCAATACATTGTCTGAGAATAGTGCATAATGGTACAGCAGGGGATCTTCTAGTTTCTCTTGATTGGGAAAGATCTGTTGAGAAGAATTTAAGGTATAGTATTCAGTGGTAAGGCGCAATGGAAGACAGTGAAGTCCCTTGGGAAGTGTTTTTGCCGTCAATTGTGTCAAGAACAACGTCTGCTTCCTGTGCACCCGGAGTTGCTCTTCCATTGAATGAAGCATAGCTCGAAGCTTTTTCACCATAGCGGCGCAGTCGTCTTGAATCTGCTTACCTTTAGTCAACGTCTGTTCCATTGCCTTCAACTTATCGTAGGCGCTGTTTTAAGATAAACAATTATTACAAACAAAATAAAGAAAATGAATTTTTTGGTAGAATTAGAAATATAGAGATAGACAGTAACTTTTTTTTTTTTTTTTTTTGAGGACCTTTCCTATTGAGAGGGGCGATAGTGTACTAAACTCATACACACTACACGGATGCTAGGACCCGAACCCAGGACCTTGTCCGAGGGAGTAAATATTCCAAACCACTACACTAACCAATAAGGATACCAACATACATATTCATAAACAAAAAGGAACGACAAACTTGAGAAAGGTAGCAAAGTTAATTTCGTTTAAGAGAAAACATACTTCCTTGGCAGGTCAGAATCCTTGGTTGCCTCCCAAAGTGCTTTTTGAACTTCCTTTATTCGCAGTCGAAGCTCCCTTGTGAAATGGGGGTTGTTTCTTGTGGCTGGAAGAGATAGGTAGACCTTTGCCCTGATGAGCTGGTCTTTAAGATATCGTACCCGAACATTTGGCACAGCTGTTTCATCATTCTGTTTTTCAGTCATAGTTTTCTTGGGTTTTCTTTGATCAACCCTGCTGGATGTTTGAGTGGATTGTCGCTCATTCTTTATTTCCTGGAAGTAGAAGCAGTGCCATAAAAGAAGAGAGAAATAAGAATTATGAATTGACATTTTCTCAAATTTCAATAAGGCAGAAAAGTCGCAAGCAATTTAGTGCGGAAAACATGTGCATTTGGCAATTAGAAGTTGGCAAAAGTGCAACCATTTCCAAACACTTAGGAGGACCATTGGTGTAAAGGGAAAGCGGAACAATTGGTACCGTAGTCTGAGAGGCATTATCAATATTTTGCTCAGAAGCACCACCTCCTTTGGCATCTAAGTCAGACATAAACTGGTTTCCTTGCTCAAGTGTTTGAGTGACCTGTCTGATGGGATTATCTGTTTGAGACAGATTTTGGTCGTTGGTGGTAGATAACACTCTAGCGGATACATGCTCCATGGAGTCCACTGAAGGCCCATCTAAGAAATAAGGTGGGGAAGTGATTTAGACTACACCAAGATTACTTATTAAGGAAAAAATCACAGAAATGATAAATAAATAAAAGATGCATTGCTGGTAGGAAAGTTAAAAGAGTAAAATGATAACCTTTATGAGAGTGATTGAGGTGGGCGGAGCTCCCCTTTGTCTCTGGATATGAATTAGTGGAGTTGTCGGAATATACCACTCCGACAGGTTCTTTAAGGGTTGTGGATGATTCCTACGATCAGGAAAAATAAATAAATAATTTAATGGATGAAAGTTGAGTCCTTCAAACATGGAAAATTTCCTTCTCTAGCTTTTTATTTATTTATTTATTGATTATTTGGTTCTGGAACTACATAAAGGAACAAGGAAGAGTAATTAAAAATAGAGACCTGGGGAAGCAGATTTAGACGGCCAGTATGAGCATTAGCAGCCTGTGTAGAAAATTCAAGGTTAATTTTAAATTCATCCAGCAATAACTAGAGATCGGAAAACAAATGCAAAACAACTTACAACGGCTGTAACATCTTCAACAAAATCGTCTCCAGCTGCAGAGGAGGCATTGGGATTTAGGTATTAGGGATTAGGCATTGGGATTTGAACAGGGAAAAATAAATAGTCCAATCCACTATTATAATTTATAATGAGAAGAACAACTTACAGGAGGAAGAGGAGACCTGGAAGGACCCAAGACGATCAGTGTAAAGTATAATGGGAGCAATCACCGTCACAAACAACATCACCATCACCACATTCCTCACCATCATCTTTCCTAAAATTAAAATTTTAAAAATAAATTAATTAATTAAAAAAAGGCAGCCCCAGCACACAGAGGCAGAGGCCAATCCTCTCTCTTTTCGCCTTTTGGGGCAAACAGCCGCCGCACCTCCCTCCTAATCACAGGTTTCTCCGGTGGATTGACTATTATCCTTCCCTCCCTTCCTCCATCCTAAAATTAAAAACCTTCTTTTTCAGCCGTAGGATCTCTCTGTCACTGACATTTCAAAAACTGCTACAAGCAAAGCAAAGCAAAGGATAAATTACTAGCTTTACTTACAAAGATAATGGGGCGAGGGCAGACAGAGAAAATAGACAAACAAAGTCGGCGCCTGTTGATAATTTCTGAATACAATATAAATGGAATGAATGAGTGATGGACAAAGCCTACTCACTAATAATACCAATAGAAATACTCCAGCTTCCGCCAAAGCTATCTAAAATAAAAATGAAGATTCACTGTTATACCCAATATAAAAGCCCAAATTATAAAAAAAATTCATATATGAAATGAACTTTATAAATACACTCAAAGCTCATTTATAACATAACAAAAAGGCTTTTAACTTCTTTTAAATTACAAAATTGTCATTGATTTCTTAAAATAAACTCAATCTCAAAACCTCATAAAAAAGCCCAAAACACTCAATAGGGCATCAAAGTAATTTAATAATTAAAATTAAATTAAATAAGATCATCTGTCATTTTTTAGGTGTTCTTTGAGTTTGTTTATAGAAATTAAATGATTTAGGGTTTATTTGTAATTTTAGTGCTAAGAATGGATATATGACTAAATATATCAACTAAAAATTCTAAAAAGTAATATAGAAAATACATTTGAATTTTTGTTTTTGCTACAAATAGAAAATATAAATTGAATTATAAGTTTGACACCTTTTCTTTTTCGCAAAACTCTACTAACTTATAATTTTTTTTTTCTTTAAAAAAAATGTACCAAGTAAATGCCATTTTTTAGAATATTCTACCTTAAATCATATTTTTATATTGACTCAAATACGGTAAGGCTTTTACATTTATATCTTTTAAGTTTTTTGTATATGTGTGTGGTGTACATTGCTATGCACTCACAGGTTTTATCCATATGAGCTGTTAAATTGGGCATTAAGTTATACACATGTCAAAATTACAAAATTTTAAGGTTTTGGTGGTTTATATAAATACATATGATTTCGCATTGTAGTCACATTTTTAAATATTATGGCATTTTAATTTAATTTAATTTAATTTTTTAAAATTATGATTTATTGATACTTTTTAATTGATGTGATTGTATACCTCATTTGCCACATAAAATGATATGAGAATATAGTATACATAATAGTAGCATTACTCATTAGTTTTTCAAAAGCCATAATATTTTGTATGATGATGCCATGGGTGTGTCCAGGCATCGTCTTGTTACTGCTTAGGTGTTGCTGTGCTGGGCTTTTAGCCCCCCTGGTTACCAAGAAAAAAAAAAGCCATAATATTTTTAGTATTTAAATAAAATAAAGAAGTGAGCGTTTCACCGAAAAAAATAAAAATAAAGAAGTGACCGTATTTATTTATTTTCACGGGCAGGTCGCGTCAACTATACTTGAGGGACCACCACATAAGTCAGCATCAAGACACGCGTGATTGACGGCTGTTGCATTTTAACTGATATCTGAAAAGTGAAAATGAATTGGAACACAACACTCATGAACACTGAGTACAGGTGCTTTTGTCAACCGAGTTAGAGATTTTAGGTTTTTTTAATATGCGTAATTCTCTTTAGATCAAACTAATTTATTTTTGTATTTGGTCACTGGAGATGCTGTACTCATTTTCGACATTGCGTCTACTCTGAACTTTTTTTCTGTATTATCAATAAAATTACTATCGCTTTTAATCCCCAAAAAAAAAAAAACACACACACACTCATGAACACTGGACTGGACACGGTAAAGTCAGCTTCTGATCAATCAAAGAGAGCAAAGTAATTTAAGTAAACGAAACGATATCATAAAGGAAAATGCTAGGGAGACCAATTTGGGAGACCAACTTGGGATACCAACTCTCTAATAGAGCGTGGGACCCATTGCATTGGTGGGCTCCACCTCTATTAGAGAGTTGGTATCCCAAGTTGGTATCCCTAGCATGACCCTATCATAAATGCACATTGCACAACAGTCTCTCGGTCTTAACAATATTACTAGTGTCGGCAGCACAAGCACAACAATATTAGTAGCTGCCCGCTGCCCGCCAGCCTCGCTTTCTTTCGCTGGGCCATTCCCATTTCGTAGCCACTTGATTTTCATTTCATTCCTTAATTTTCACACTTTTTTTTTTCTATAAATTTTTAATTATTTTAACTAGTCTCACCCGCCTCGTATAATCTCATTCTTAAAACATGCACACTTGTGTTTCATGCTAATTAACAAGCACATTTCTGTTATAATTAACTTCTGAAGAGGTACTTTATCGAGTCGAGGTATTTTATAATTAATTTTTGGACGGAAGGCTGGCTCTTAACTCGCGAATGGGACAATGACAAGTTTTTATGGTTCTAATTCTAAGTAAGAATTTGGAAGGGTACATGCACTAGAGACTTCCAGAAAGAAAATAAAATTGTCCTTACCCTTTGCAAATTTAAGAAATTGTGCATAGAGAGAGAGAGTTGTTGTGGAAATTCATAGGCAGTACAGAGTTATTAGAAATAATGAAGGAATCACTTGGTTGGTAAAATTGGTGATGCTAATGATTGTAATTAATTATAGAGTATAAAAGAAGAGTGCCACTGCCTCACTGCCTCACTGCCTCACTGCCTCACTGCCAGCCAGCCACTGTGATGGTTTTCCATTTTGAAGCAAATAATCTAGTTGAAAAACTTTTGAGTCCTTTGATTGATTCATTTCCAATTGGTTTTGGTTTTAATAACAAACAGAATAGTAAGAGACCCAATATGAATTAATTGGACAATAATAAATTACACAAGTGTAACAGAAATGGCGGAGGAGCGTAAACAAGAAAAAAGAAAAAAGAGATGGAGGGAGAGAGACGGGTGGCTGGCTGGCTACCTTTACACAATATTGGGCATGCCATGCCATGCCAGCACTGAGTGTGTAATCGATCCTTTGTGGGCCTGCCTCTGGCTACACATCCATCCCCCCTTGTTGCACTTGCATTGCATTTACATGCCCAAGTTTATCTTCTGTTTATGTGACATAACTCGCAGTTAATAATAATAATAATAATAATAATAATGTAAACTTAATTAGTTGGGCTGTTGATGAAGGGGCTGATTGAGCAGGAAGGTCCAAATGCAATCCGCACCCTCATTCTCCAAGCCATCATCATCTTGATTAAGATCTCGAGGACTTCGCTGTGCATCTTCCTCAAGCTTGTCCTTAGCTGGAGGAAAGTCTAGGAGCAGTTCCTGATGATCGGATTGATCATGAGTCTGATAGAAACACCGCCCCACCGCGGAGAAAGAAAATTGATCATCAATACTTATACCATGACCAGGATTACTACTAGTAGTAAAGGTGGGTGTGTCATCCAGTGCCAGTACTGGTGATGAGAAGACGTCCTCAAAATTAATCCACTCCTCCGATTGGGAGATTATACCATCTTTCAGCCACGGAAAATCAAATACTCCTAATGCGCAGTGGGATTCTGACGATGTACTGCTGCTGCTGCCGTTGTCCTTGTATTCAAGGACGTCATTTTTCAAGTCCAAAATACCATAATTAATAGGATCATCTTTTGTCTTTGCATGCTTCTCTCTCTCTGAAGAAGAAGAAGAAGAAGAAGAAGAAGAAGAAGGAGAAGAATTATTGTGGCCTTCGTCTCCTTCTCTTACTCTCTTCTTGCTGTCACGCTCCATTTATATAATGAAAGTCTTAATAAGTTCCTGCTCATGAAAAATATATAGGAAAGCTCATTATGTAATGTATAGAAATAATAATATAGAGGAACAAAATTATACAAACTCTGGGAGCGAGAGCTCTACTCATCATAATAATATAGGTTTAACTATAGATTACACACACACACACACATATATATATATATATATATATGAAAATACTACTCATACTAATAATAAAATACACAGCTTAAACCTGATTCATAATCAGCAAGGACATGCTAAAATCAGATGGTGAATTCCTAGCTAGATGCTTCAAAAGTTGGCAATGGTATCGTATGCAATTAATTGCTAAATAAATTAAATGAATGCATATGCATCTGAATGCGCACACAAGAACCTTTGTGACCTTGAGATTCAAAGATATAATTATTGAAATGGTATAAGAAAGAGCGAGTCTGATCTGATGGAAATGGTGGAACTTTGAATATCAATTTTATATCAAACTTGTTTTTTTTTTGCATTCATTACGTACCTGTAACCTGTATTGAGCTTCGGCTTTGGCTTTGGCTTTGGCAGAGTTTGTATATCTGGAGCTGTCGAATGTATGAAACGTCTGCTGAAGAATGATGATTACAAAAGAGTTTTGCTCACACGCTACGCGATTTTAAGCTAAACCGTCTCTAACCACACACACAGACACACTCCTCCATCACGCTTTTTACCCGCCCGTCTCTCTCTCTCTCTCTCTCTTCATCAAGAATGAAATGAAACAGATGGGTTGGGTTAGTTCCTCTTTTTGCGTTCCTTTCCTTTCTCTCTCGCCTCTCTATTTTTTCAGTTTCCAACTTCCAAATACCACAGGCAAAGGCATCCACCCCTACATCCTTTTCTCCCTTGCTTTTTCTTCCTCCGTTTTGTCTCCACTAGTTTTGCCACGTCATAAACACCCCAAGCAAGCAATGTAAGTTTAGTTCGTACCATTTCACTTTTCGGCTTTCAATCCATTTATTCCAACAAAAAGAAAACACCTTCATTCATTCTATCGTATTGTTCAACATTGCTACATATGAGTGACAGACGGCAGAGAACTATCACAATCTTTTCTTGTTTCTGTCACTCGGGCATTGCTCGCCTCCAATACAGTAAACTTTTCAATGCTCCGGTTGAGACGAATTCAAATATTAAAGAAAAGAAATTTTTTACAATGTAGGATATGACCGACTTTATCTACATTGCCACTGTGATGTGATCTCTAACTGAAATTTCCAGAAACTTGAATAATTATCACATTGGAAGCTTGAAATTTTTGCTCTCATCCATAGCTGCCTGTACGATGAGAAAAGAGCGATAATCGTATTCAACAAATGTTAGTCTGCCCTCAATTGTATTCAATAGAAGAAATTCTGCATATCTTGATTGTGCCACAGGATATAATTTGATCCTTTTCTGATAAATTGAATAATTTCATCATCTTTTGGAGGGTTCTTCATAGGTTTTCGTCTCTGACTGCTTACCGTATGTGGAAACCTCACAGGTCAGGTAGTAATCCATGATCTTCTTCACTAAATAAAAACTTCCATCGAAGCTTTCATCTGTCCTTATGACATTCTCGATGTTCATAATTCACAGCACTTTGGAACACATTTTTCCTCTGCCGCGCATAGCTCACAAGATACAGTTGGGCAAATAATGTGAAGTTGCTTCCAGAATGGGAGGTTCAAGTTCCTCTTCTCAATTTAAAGAGGAAGACTGTCGCATCACAGATCACAAGCACATGAATCACAAGGACCCAAACATGAACAGTCAGGTAAAGGATTAGTTTTGTATGCAATGCAACTAGCCACATGCAATTAGCGCTACCAATAGTCCCTACAAGAACAAGAGCCATCGCGGAAATGATGGAACCGGTTTGTATCTCTCACAATGATTTCTCTCCCTTCCACCTTTGAGACGTACTTGATTGCCGAATGACAATCACCACAAACCCTGATGTTCTTCTTGATCCGAATGGTGGATCCTGGAGTAGTGTTAAGAAGCGCAAATGCTAGAGCAAGCTTCTCACTATGGTACTGCAACTTGACTTCCCTCTCCTGCTGGTCCACAAAGAAAAGAACATGGCTAGTGTCTGGGACGTATCCAATCTCCTTAATCTTCCCACTAATCGTCTCCCACATCTGAAGGATCTCTACTCTTTGCGGGTGAGCATCATCATTTGCCACAAACATGTGGACTGCATTCTCAATCTCCACCCAACTACAAGCAGGTTCTTTTTTCACCCCACAATCTTTCATCAACTTTCTCACTCTTGCAGCGTCCCTCAATCTGCCAGCAGAGGCATAGATATTAGAAAGTAAGACATGGGGGCCTGAATCATGGGGATCAAGCTCAAAAACACGTTCAGCAGCATAGGCGCCCAAGTCTATATTCTTGTGCATCCTACATGCACCTAACAAGGCTCCCCAAACAGCTGCAGTGGGTTCAATCGGCATTTCTCTTATGAACTTCTCAGCTCGATCAAGAAGACCTGCACGGCCAAGAAGATCAACAATTGTCACATAGTGTGAAATCTGCGGTTCTATGTTGTAACTTTTCATCAAGTCAAAATAATATTGTCCCTCATCCAAGAGACCAGCATGGCTGCAGGCAGTAAGAACACAAAGAAAGGTTATATCATTAGGTTGGATTCCAATTCTCAGCATTTCTTCAAACCGCTGTACAGTTTCCTGTCCAAGCCCATGCTGGGCGTATCCAGTAAGCATAGAATTCCAAGAAACAATGTCTTGTCTAACCAACCTGTCAAAAACCTTTTTTGCATCCTCAATGCTGCCTGATTTGGCATACATGTCAAGAAGAGTATTCCCGACAAAAGCAACAAGCTTAGCACCCGATTTTATCATGTGGGCGTGAACCCACTTGCCTTGCTCCATAGACCCTGCACTGGCACAGGCAGTAAAGACGCTAGAATAAGTAAAATGTGTGGGTTTAAATCCTTCCCTGAGCATCTTCCAGAACAACCTGAGAGCATGCTCTCCTTGAGCCTTCCTAGCATGCCCAGCAATCAAAGCATTCCAAGACACCTCATTCTTGGTCTCCAGGGAGTCAAAGATCAACTGGGATTCATCCATATGGCCCCACCTAGCATACATGTCCACAAGAGAAGTGCCCACATAAACATTGGTATCAAAACCGTACTTAAGGCAATAAGCGTGAAGCTGCCTGCCGTGCTTGTTGTTATCATCAGACACAGCACCAGCAGCCTTGAACAAGCTAGAAAAGGTGAACTGATTGGGTTCCAGGCCACGGAGGAGCATTTGAGGAAACAAAACAAGTGCATCCTGAGGTCGATCATATTGAGAATAGCCAGAAATCAAGGCAGTCCAAGTGACCAAGTCCTTGCAAGGCATTTGATCAAACAGGTTACGAGCGTCTTCCAAACTACCGCATTTGACATACATGTTAAGGATGGTGTTGTGGATGGGAAGGTCATCTTTAAAGTGGGAAGTAAGGATGTGAGCGTGCACAATTCTTGCTTGTTGAATTCTGCCCATCTGGGTACATCTGTTTAGCAACTTATTGTACAGAGTCCGGTCCGCTTCCAAGGAACCGCGATTAACCAAGTCCAGAACTTGAAGCCCTGTTCCCGAATTGTGGAGGCTCTTGCGGAGAAGGTCCTTCTCTTGGATGATATGGGAAGCGTACCAGTCTTCGCCTTCTGAAATTTCTTCCGAGTGCGTGCAGGTAGCCCGAGTTGCAGACGTCCTCAACTGTGCCGCCGATAATGAAAGTTTCTGAATGCCAACAGCAGCAGCCTTCTTGTACAAGTACAAGGCCTTCGATTTGGATTTAGATATATGTCTTGACATATCAGATTACAAGATCTGAACAAAGCTAGCTCCGTCGTCCAACAAAAAAAAAAAAACAGAGCTAGCTCCTAAAATAATATTCAATAGGCGTATGTATGTTCATAGCGTACACCGATTAGTTTCTGTTAGACTTTTTTTTTTGGCTCGAAATCTGACATCATTAAAAGCCAAATAGGGATAGGGATTATTGATTCAACTTTTTCCCTTGCATTTACTATCATTTCTGAATTAATGTTATTGATTTTTCCGGACCCTAGAAGATCTTGAGAGCATTATTGGAGCACATCCCAAGCATATATGTGGATGTAATGTATAAGTGACGAACCTAAATGGTATATTTAAATCATACTGATATTATTGTATTGTTCACCTGTTTTGATTTAGTCCTGTGGTGGTTTCCCACTAGTTTGAAAACCATTTGTGGTCAACAAGTCAACTTTCTTTGGTGTGCGAGCGTGCCACTGTTAGCAGTCAAAAACCTTTACAGACTTATGAAAAATAGATAACTTGCATCCCAAGTTATTGACTTTAAACAAGTGATTGTGAATTTGAGGGAGGAATATCTCCCAAGTTCTTTTCTTGCCTCAGATTGATGTGGACTTTACAATTTCCCACAATAAAAAACTAGTAGTTCTGGCCAAAATGAATATTGAAGACAAATCAAACTGTTTCAAAGAGAACTGTCTATTACACAATTTAAAACAGAAGGGAACTGCCATGTTTGAAAGGACATTAGAACATTGGGCTTCGATTTCTGCTTGGATTGTTGCCTATGATTCAGGCTGGACTGGATGTATCTGTGCTGGATTCAAACGCCAGCACCTTCAACTGATGGGGTTCAGCTGCAAATCGATACCAGTGTTGAGATTTGTAGAGCTTTAATCTATTTAAGCCATGGAGAGGCTTGTCGGATAGGCATAACTGGGATCTCTTCAGTATGGATTGAATTGGAAGTGACTAGATTGACGATTTCTAGTCTGGAACTGTACTTCACCTGTTCTACTTAATTGTGGATCACCTGCGATCTGTTCTGATGATTCTCAGACATCAAGGCCTCTCTGTAAATTTGTTGAGGTTTTCATATTATGAAAAACCTGAATTTTGCTTAAATGGTCTGTGCTTAACCAAATTTGTAACGAGAGAAATCACGTTTCCTTTGTGAGCTACCTCCTTGAGTTGAGTTGGAGTCAGAAGTCTGAGTTCTGCCTGTTTTGTTTCGAAGCTAGATGGATTTTCAAACCAAGTGGTCTGATTGCTTTAGAATCTGAAGGCCTTTTTGAGATCGAATGATCTTGTTGGAGTTTGTCAGAATGACTGAGTGTTGGCGTTCGCGAATCTCACGGCCTGGTGCTCCGGGCTGAGTGAATCTGCGTCAACACAGGTCGTCCTTCTTGGGTTTTGTGCGATTGGATGCGCGGGCGTGCCAGCACGGTTTGTCGTGCGTTTAAGAGTGATGTGTTTTGGATAAATGGTCAAGTGATGCGCCTGTTTGAGTTTTAACTTCTAATCAAGTGATTGTGGCCGAGAGAGGAACTGATCTCGGCCGGTAGGTTCACGGCGTGAACTACAAGGCCGTTGATGATGGTGCTGATGGTGATTTTAGGTGGTGCTCTGGCGCGTCGCTGGGTGGCGACGGTCGTATGATATATGGGGTGGATGAAAAAGTAACAAGGATGGTGCTCCGGCGCCTTGAAAATCAAGGGTCGTATAATATATTGATGAATGGATTTTTCTACAAACTGCCACTACTCCTAAGAAAACAAGTAAATGTATTGAAATGGCATTACAGGAATGTAAATGACAAGAAGTAAATGACAGAAAAATATAATTTGCTCCGTGGGAGGCTTGTGTTTGGTGTTGAACCTTTTGAATGTAGTTCGAGCTTGAACCTCTGCATGATGGGCCTGATCAGAATAAGTGGGTAATCAAATCAGCATTTGGGATCGTGAAGCATGGTGGTGTGACCCCATAAATCCCAGCCGCCGCCCTGATCGTAGGTTCTGCTTTGGCCGTGGGGACGCATTTAATGCTCTGGTCTGATGGTTGGTGGGTTTAACCTTACAAAATCGTGGGATTTTCACACCTAATCCCTGATTTTACTCACCACATCTGACTTCAATCACGTCCCCCCTTTCTTGGCTCATTAATGCTCTTACGTGGATCATGGGCTTTCTGCTGTGATCAGAGGCACTACTTCATTAAATGAAGCGTGGGGCCATGATGCCACGTGGCAATACCACTTGATTTTCCCACTTTGGCCGTGTATCTGAGGAGTTTGTTTTCGGCCAATATATACCGAGGCCGTGATGGCGTTGACTTATAAGCTCACTTATCTTCTGAATAAAGGGAGCGAACGATGACTTGGCCGTGGATAGGTGCTAGGGCCGAGTTGTTGTTCCTTCGGCCAGCCTCCTTCGGTCAGCTTCCTTGGCCGAGATTTATTAGGCACAAACACTGAGAATTTTTGTTTTGATTAAATTTTGGGCTATCTCTATCATGTTCACCCCCTCATATTTATAGAGAATCTAAATGAGGTTTTATTCCTTAATATATGGAGGACAAATTATTTGAAAGGATTCCTTGTTCTAGCGCCAAAAAGGGATAGTGGTTTAGTCTGACAAAAGAAACCCCCCATCAAAAGTCAGTTTTCATGATGATCAGTTTTGATCTTCTGTCAACCAACTCTCTTATCTCTTGTTTATCTCTCGTAAACCCCACTTGCCCGTATGCAAAGCCCTCACAAGCATAGGAAAGAAACTTGGCCTTCTTTTTTGGCATTAAATGGTTATGTGGAGTGGTTTTCCGATTAAACCTTCTACCAACTCCCCATCACGTCCTCTGCTCTGTTGAAATCTTGACTTTAGAGTCACGTGAGCTTTTATAGAGAGAAAAAGATCTTCCCAAAAATTTGCTACCTTGATTTCTGGATTTGTGATCAACGGTGATGATCAGAATTTGAATTCTCTGGAAAACTTAGAGGCTGGGTTTAGATTTAAACCAATTAAATATGGTTTTTCTAGATTAAATCACCATTAGTGGTTGTATGGGTCTTTTTGTTCCAGCAGTTTGACGAATGGGCTTGGGCTGTTGTAAGAGGAAGACAAACAAAATTCCCCAGTGCCTGAGTTCAAGAACCAGGCTCCCAAAAGAGTTTTGAAAGATTTGCTGAAACCTTAGAAAACACTTTTAGGTTCTTTTCACCAATAACCAGATGAACGTAACAAATTGATAAGTGACTTGGCTTGAGGAGCTTATGGCATGGGAGCTAAGCCTTCACAAGTTTAGCAATTTGAGAGAGAGAGAGAGAGAGAGAGAGAGACAGGAGTGTGAACTTCTTACAGAGAGAAAAGGTTCAGAGTGAGGAAAAAGGAAAATTAGGAGGATTTCTATCTCAGAAAGGGAGAAAACAATGGAAGTAGAAGATAGGGTGTCTAGAGTAAATTTCCAGTTGCTTGACAAAGCTTGGTCGTGCTCTGGATGATCTTTTGCTAGGTAGAGAAGGCTCCCTTTTATAGGCACTTAGAACCCTAATTCTATCGATCCTCCATTCCCACTTTTCCTTTGCTTCTTTCCATTCACTCCTTTTCGGTGAAATTTCTTTAACCATAGCACATAGGTCACAGGCTCTTTGTTTGACATCCCGGGATCGGCTCCGCCGTAGCACGATATTGTCCGCTTTGGGCCCCCCTCTCTGCCCTCACGGTTTTGTTTCTGGGAGCTCACAAGCAACTTCCCAGTGGGTCACCCATCCTAGGATTGCTCTAGCCCCCAACTCGCTTAACTTCGGAGTTCCCATGACCCCGAAGCCAGTAAGCTCCCAAAAGGCCTCGTACTAGATGGATGCAGGCATGTACATATAAGGCACATCAACCCTCTCTCCGTTGGTCAATGTGAGATCTTACAATCCACCCCCCTTAGGGGCCCGACGTCCTCGTCGGTACACTCGCACCACACGGCAGAGTGGCTCTGATACCAAGTTGTCACATCCCGGGATCGGCTCCACCGTAGCACGATATTGTCCGCTTTGGGCCCCCCTCTCTGCCCTCACGGTTTTGTTTCTGGGAGCTAACAAGCAACTTCCCAGTGGGTCACCCATCTTGGGATTGCTCTAACCCTCAACTTGCTTAACTTAGGAGTTCCCATGACCCCGAAGCCAGTGAGCTCCCAAAAGGCCTCGTGCTAGATGGATGCGGGCATGTACACCTCTCTCCGTTGGTTGATGTGGGATCTTACACTTTGGGGTTCCAAGGTTTTTATGCGGCTGGACCTCCTTATGGGGGTGAGGCGCCACCTGCTTTCTTCCTTGGTTTTCAAATTAGAGCTCTCAGAGGAAAAAGAGAATGGATAGAGTCATTTGTCCAATGGGTATTCCTCCTACACATATGGATTTCCTTTGGTTCCTGCAATAGCTTCTCGTTGACTGTTATGGAGCTTTGACAAGGGTGGAATACGATGCTAGATTTTTAACAAGGCGCTGGGCTGGGCTTTGTTTACAGTATCGGGTTATTGGTACTCTCTTTCTAGCGGCTTATGGGTTTTCATCAAGCTGCTGAAAGTAGTCCATTTGCTTTGTTTTGGGCATTTCAACTAACGTGGGATTTGTCTAAGTGTTGCAGCAGACTATTAGATGTTCTCCTAAGGCATTGAATCACCATTTTCCTCTCTCATGCTAACCCATGTGTTTGGGCTTGAGTTTTAGTGCTCCCAAGTGGCCTAACACTTTCATTCCTTGAACCCTCAATGGGCCCTGTGAATGCTTGTACCCGTCCATACCACAACCTTCTCAACAAGCCCTTGGTAATTACGTGGCTTGGGCCCACTTAAGCCTGTAGCACAACATGCACGTTTGCTTGGCGTGACACGTGGCTCATGGCTCATGTAGGTGCGTCCTACAAGTTCCCTTATGTCCCAATTAGGCTCCTTTTGCAATCAAATATTTGTGCTGGGCTAGAAATAAACTTGGGCCCAACCCTTGGATTTTTGGGTCTAAACAGTGTTAATTAATGTAAAACTTGTAAAACCATTTTTGCAATTTGGTTTGCAATGGTCTGGGCTTCTAAAATGATTTGGGCTGATTTCTGATGTTAATAAAGCAAAGCCCAAACTCCTTTCATTGGCGTGAGCCAATAGTCAGTTGAGCTGGCACGTGGAATTTAGACCCAAACATGTATTGCAACATAATTGTGTTTTGTTAGGACCATGCGTGTGGACGTAATGTATGTGTGACCAACCTAAATGGAATCATTTCATTTTGAGGTATCACAAATGAATTTTCGCGTTTTGTGGTTTCAATAATGAATTTTCGCATTTTAGGGTTTCGCTAATGAATTTCACATTTTAGGGTTTCGCCAACGAATTTCGCATTTAGGGATTTTATCAATGAATTTTTCTCATTTTAGGGCTTCACATAAATTAACACATTTTGAGGTTTCCCTGATGAAATTTTGAATTTTGCGGTTTCGTCAATAAACTTTCGCATTTTGGGGTTTCATGAATGAATTTTCACATTTTGGGTATCATAAATGAATTTTTGAATTTTGGGGTTATGTTAATGAATTTTCTCATTTTGGGGTTTCATCAATGAATTTTCACATTTTGGGGTATCACAAATTAATTTTCATATTTTGGGGTTTCACTAATGAATTTTTGCGCTACGTGATTTCAAGATTATGAATTTTCAAATTTTAGGATTTTGCTATTGAATTGTTGCATTTTGGGGTTTCGCCAATGAATTTTCATATTTTGATATTTTGTCATGAATTGTCGCATTTTGGAGTTTCACAAATGAATTTTCACATTTTAGGGTTTCATTAATGAATTTTCACATTATGGGACTTCACTTGAATTTTAGCATTTTGTGGTTTCAAGAATGAATTTTCGCATTTTGGGGTTTCATGAATGAATTTTCGCGTTTTAGTGTTTCATTAATGAATTGTCGCATTTTGAGGTTTCATCAATGAATTTCACATTTTGAGGTTTCATCAATGTGTTTTTCGCATTTTGAGGCATTACAAAGGAATTTTGGCATTTCATGGTGTCGAGAATGAATTTTCGCGTTTTAGTGTTTCATTATTGAATTGTCGCATTTTGAGGTTTCATCAATGAATTGTCGCATTTTGGGGTTTCGCCAATGAATTTTCGCATTTTGTGGTTTCGTCAATGAGTTTTCTCATTTTAGGGTTTAACTAGGCCAAAATGCAAAAATTGATTCTTGAAACCACGAAATGTGAAAATTCATTAGCGAAACCCTAAAATGCGAAAATTCATTAATGAAACCCTAAAACGCAAAAAATCATTCACGAAATCCTAAAATGCGAAAATATATTGACGAAACCCCAAAATGCCAAAATTCATTCTTAAAACCACGAAATGCGAAAATTCATTTGCGAAACTCCAAAATGCGAAAATTCATTAACAAAACCCTAAAATTAACGAATATGATTTTAAACAACCAGAAAGGTTTTGATAGTTGATACCACATTTTCATTTTTCAAATGTTTTCTGGGATTCGTGTAGCCTAATCCTTCGGTCGATATGTTAGGACATAAAAATAAAAATAAAAGGGGATATTCGTGGAAAGACAATCTCCAATTCAAGACAAGAGAACGGAAAAGAAAAAAAAAATCACAATTCAAGGCCACCAATTGTAGTGTGGCTACTGACTGCAGCACTCGTTATTTGTTATTTTGAACAACACCAATAAAGCGTAGAATAATGAGTTTCTCTCCATTCACAATCTGCAGTTTCATTCAACAGAGTTAACATCAAATGACTTTAATTTACAATCAAATTTGAACATCACGAAGAATTATACAGATATTTCAATTTTAGGACGTTTTTATAAAGAAAAGGATTCATAATCTTCATATTTAACCACCAAAAAAGTTATTAAAAAAAAATATATCAAGAACGTAAAATACACCAGATAAGTTGCATTCATGTGAAAAATGAAATCAAACTTCAACTGCAACAGCCTCCAGCTTGAGAGGAAGAGCCATCTCTGCCTCCTGATGGTCCCGGAATTCCACCATATCCAACTTTTATGCCATAAGACTGCAAACAAGACCAAGATTTGAGAATAAAGCCCATACAGCTCTCATTCATTCAATACTACAAATTGTTTACTTTGTCTCTGAATATTCGCCGGAAGGAATTCCTTGTTCATTTTGACTTCATTGTGATATTGTCTATTTATTGCAGGTCCAGTAAGTAGTGGTTTAATGTACGGGTAACTATACAAAGAGAATGACATGATAGGTATAAGGTAATAATTTGTGATGGTAGAACAATTTCAAATCTTTTCAGAGAGTCAATACTTTGAAACGTGAACCCAACCCAGCCTCATCTCTATATTATTATAGAGATTTCAACAGAATACTCTATATATTTCAAGTGTGAGCATACCCATTACATTTGCAGACTGCTCTAAATTCTAGGCAAGGATAATTAGCAATCATATAAGAAATTTACTCTGCAATCAATCAGAACAAGATGCATTCACATAATGGCTCCATGGACCACACAGTTGATCATTATCCTAGACATTCACACAATGCTCCATTCAAGCAGACTTTAAGATTTTTTTACATGTTTTACTAAAATGCCGACTAAAAGGTTAGGAGGACATGTAAGGAAGAATACAAGAAGAAAGAAAGCTAACCTCATTTGATACATCAAAAACTCCATCTTGAATCTTCTTGTATATGGTTGCAGCAGTTTTTATAAATGCCTGAACGAAAAATAACTAGGATTAATAAAGGCAAAATCAAACATCACAAAGGGATTGGGTTTTCTTAACAAAACAGTGTCCATAAAAAAGGCAATCTATTGTCACCTCCTCAACATTCTGAGCAGTTTTAGCAGAGGCCTCCATAAAGATCAGCCCATGCTCCTTTGCAAACTGTTCCCCTTCCTCTGTACTCACAGCCCGTCTGTGAGCAAGATCACACTTATTACCAATTAACATTATTGTCATGTTTGCATTTGCATGTTGCCTCGCGTCCTCTAACCAGCTAGCCAAGTGATTAAAAGTTTCCCTCCTAAGAGTAAAAACAATGAACTATTGTCATCACCAGTGCCTTGGCAGGCCGCATAAATATAATAAATACATATATATATGTTAAATCAAGCAAGCTGTGTAATGCTCTTTAACTAGACTTGTACATCGATGTAGTATATTACTGGGATCTGGCTTGGGTTTGTACTTTTCCATTGCATTAGGCAATACTGCAAAAGCCTTATTATGCCTAACCCCACTGGATTGAGGAATTATGAGATATGTGAATTGTGATAGAAACACCTACTCCGAATGCAATTGAGTAGTACCAAAATATACACTGGTAGAACCTTGTAACGGATAAATGCAGAAACGGTGACATTTTACTCTAAAAACCACAGGACCATTATTGAATATGACACAATAGTCTCCCTCAGTAATACCTACCACATGGCGGTAAAAAAAAAGTGTAATAGTGTACAACAATAGAGCAACAAACAATCGATACTATCTTAAAAAAGAAAGAATTATCGTAGTTGATAGATACGTTTGTGTTGTGTCCAAGACAATTGAGAGTGAGATTAGAATTGAAACTATACCTGGTGATGTCATACACAAGCAACGCACCGGCAGCCCCTCTGTAGTAGGACCGTGTAATGGATCTGAAAGACTCTTGGCCCGCCTGATATATTATTATTATTGCATATTTGACAAACAAAATTGTGAATAGAAAAGATTTAACAAATTCATAGCAATTAAGCATATATTCCATAAAATTAAAATTAAACCAGGAGTGAATTTACAAACCGTGTCCCAAATTTGGAGCTTGATTGGTTTGTTGTCGATTGTGATCATCCTGGCTCCGAACTCAACACCAATGGTTAAATCATGCACTGGCTGGAACCTCTTGTCGGTAAATTGAAGAAGAAGACATGATTTTCCAACTCCTGCACAACACAACAAAGCAGTTATTAATTAATTACTCGGAAAAGAAAACAAAAATACAAAACAGAAATTTAGCAAATCGCAAATCAAAGGAAGGATAAAAAGAAGTTGATCATGTTGTCCATTACGATTACGAAGGAATAATAAATAAATCTAAGCAATTAGAATTACGAAGTACCAGTATCGCCGATGATGATGTACTTGAATAAATACGCGTAAGACATTCTTCCCTCACTTAAGTCTTATCTATAAACAAACACAAATTTGAGTGAGATAGATCTTTCTCTCGGCCGGGCGGACTAGTTTGAATGATGGATGATGCCAAGTAGTAAGTAATTTCAATTGAATTCTGATTCCAATAGAAAATACAACTTGGTTTTGTTTGTGTGTATTTATACAGGAACAGGAGATCGACAAGGGAGAAGAAACCGAAACAAGAGAGGAGAGGAAAGGGAGGTCAGACAGACAGAGCAAGACCAAAACCAAAACAGTTTGCAGCGAAGCAATGCGTCTTCTATACACATCCGCTCTCCGTCCTCGCTGTCATTTCCTCCTTCACGTACACCACCCACTGAACCACCCCGTTTAGGCCCCAACTAAAAAAAACAGAAAAAACCATTACCCCGTACGTTGGTCCAAATTGGTCCTATTTGGGCCGTCTCTCATTTCATGGCCCATTCGCTTCTTTTAATAGAGACTATGAGAGGTAATCGAGCCATTTATTTTTATTTTTATTTTTATTTTTATAGTACAATTAATAGTTTAAATTAAAGGAAATGAAGATTTCTCATACACACACAACAAAGATGTCATGGGGTTCGAACCCGAGACCTCTGGTCTGCAAGTCTAGACCTTTTTTCACTAGGTCTAATCGATCTTTTTGGTAGGTAGGTTTGGGAGTGTTATTGACAGCATTAGAGCAAGTCCACCCATGAAGGCAAAGGCAAGGCAAAGGCAAGGCAAAGGCAAGGCAAGGGCTGCCACTATTCATGTGAATAGTGGCAGCCTTGCCTTTTTTGGTTCCACCCCAAAAGGCTAGGGCAAGGGCAAGAAAAAAAAAAAGATTATGCAACAAAATATAAACAATTTAGAAAGTGAATAAAATTGTTATGTATTTATAGGGAAAACATCCATAATATTTTGGTTTTTTTATATAAAAAAAAAAATTGAATTTTTTTGGATTTTTTGGATTTTTTTTAAATTTTTTTGCTTGCTGACATCAGCGTGACATCAGCGCTGACGTGAGCGCCTTCGGGCTTGAGCCCATGCAAGATTTGCCCGTGGGCTTGCCCAGGCTGGTGGGTCCCATGCCTTGCCCAGGCTTGTTCTCTACCGCTGGAGTTGAATTGGGCTTGCCCGAGCAGCCTTTTGCCCGGTTTTGGTGTATGGCTGGAGGGGCTCTTAAAAGACGTTTGCAAATAACCAATACTACTATTTATAGTATTTGTTTGGTTAAAATAAACCAACAATGAGTTGGCTAAATTTGGTTTGTTTGTACGTCCTAATTGATCTCTTAATTGAATAAGCGACACTGGTTTACCATAAAAACAAGGAACTAAATCAGAAACAAATGTTCAACTGGTGTGATTGAGATTGAGATTGAGATTGAGAGTTAAACCTCATCGAATAAAGTGGAGAGAAGCAACATTATTAGGAGGCCGATGGTTATTGACAATGTACTCATTCTTTGCTTCAAAAGAAAATGAATACATACTAAAATTACAAATGTTGTTAGAGTTGAGACTTTTCTTTGCTGGAAAGTGAAAAGAAAATAATAATAGGCCTCAAATTCAATTAATAACATAGAATAATGTTCCAACAACTTGTTCTGGGGGGAATTGTTACTGTCAAAAGATTGTCTTCACCTCTGAATTCAAATTCCTCCTCGTCTATGGAGTTGACTGAGCAAGCTTTGGGCTTTAAACTGGAGTATGCTCCAAAACTACCAGCTCCTCCTCTTCCCTTGATGTGTATTTCACAAATAGACTCATCACCAAAGCAGTCAATTGCTTCAACTGCTCCACCGGAATTGTACATATTCAATAATCCAATAGCTGCAAACTCAATCTCTTGTTTGTAAACCTTAATAGGAGATACAGTAAAGACATCACACTGGAGAAGTTTTAATGTGACATCAAACGACTTGTCCTTTGGTAAACGAGACAGGCACCCTGAAATTGTATATTGTTTCAAAAAACATATGTAAAAATAAGGCATTCAATTAACTCAACAGCCAAGCCATGACATGAATAATACCTTTGGTGAAGGAATAGACTGCACAATCTCCAGTCCAATGCTTCCCAGAAACCTCTTCGAAATACTCAATATCTGCAGGGGACACCTGCCCAGATTGCTCAGCAGCACTAACTTTTACCTCAACAATGTTTTCCACACAAGGCCACTTCCCTGCTCCCTGGCAATTGAAAATGCCTACAACTCCATTGCATTTGTTCAAATTCCATATCTTTAGAAGGCTATCAGCAAGCACAAGCAGAGAAGGTTGTAAGAAAAGAAAAATAATATCATAATCATCTTCAACTTAACCCAACTTAAGTGGGATTGATTGGGAGGTACATATATACCTCTTCCCGTCCATAACTGGGTCAACAAATAAACAATCCCTCGATGGCCTCCCGGGGTATCGAGCTCTAAGAATTGACCCATCGGGAAGGACAAGCCTTTTTAGTATCTCGAAATCATGCTGGCCTGGTTTGTCACTGTTGTCAATTGTGGCATGTTCTAAAATTAGTCATAGCTACACCATTCTGAGAAATTATTAATTTAGCATGATGATTCATCAATCTAGTTTAGAAAACGTGCAACTTGTACTCTTAATGGTATACATGCCTCTGCAGCAGCAGCAGGTATGAAGTGTGAACTAGCATACAAAGCAGAGAAGCAGATAATTTGTAAATTAATCTACCTGCGGGCAGCAGGTAAGATCTAACATCTACGAAGTAGAGAAGCTGATAATTGTGGATGTGTCACTATTCAGTAAATTAGTGAGACATTCATAATGCCATACAAAATAAATAGTTAAAAGACGACATTCTAAGGTAATCACTTAATTCTGGACATGGCTGAGAGACTGAGAGCAGTAAAAGCAAATGATAAAGATTCAAGTGAAGTGAAGGACTGTCAATTTGATCATATTTTGTTCATGCCTCCATTAGCTCATGTAGCTCCACTTTCACTTACCTAACATAGACTCCACAGCCTCCCACAGCTCTAGCAGCAGCATGGAACTCAGCTGCATCATGACGGCTCTGAAAATTGTAATTTAACACTTTAAGTTCTGCATTTAGAAAAACAGCGATAGGCTTAATTTAACAGTAATTATGCCACACCATACATAGAACATGTCCCAATCTGGGACAACAACTTCACCAAGGAATATGCTGTTGAAAGCCACAGCAGCAACGTGTAGTGTCTGTGTTGTTGGGTTTTCTGGGTAGTAATCATCAGATGCTCGAGTAATAGCACTTTTTTTCGAACTGCAATAGACAATTGGGAGGTTACCTTAATATGTGGAAACCTTAATGTAAAGAGCAAAAAATAGCATGCATAAAATGTTGGTCACAGTCCGCAGTGACATTCACTGTATGAATTGAATATTTAAGTTGCTATGTTTTCAAATAAAATCTGCGGGGCGGGGGCATTGTAAAGCATAAATTATGTACTGGTAAATGGAGTCTGTGCTTTGGCCCATGCAGCAGATTATGCTGTTGTCTTGGAAGTGGGTAGCTATGGACTTCTCGAGTGCCTGTTGGAACTGTCTAGTTAGAGAGACGCGTCCTCCTAAACCAGTCGATATAGTCTCCAGTATGTTCTGAACATCGACCTTAACCCCATCCACATCCTGTGAAACAAGATAAGCGTGTAGATCATCATAAAACTGATACACCTTTGCAGGATCTATTGCACCAACACCATATTTCTCCATGCAATCCATGGCCAAGTCCCTCATATTTGCCAAATTCCCGGGGGACTGTACTGGGTATCTTAGCTTAGGATTATACTTTTTAGTTCCAAAAGCATTTGGAAGAAGCCCTCCCCAGTATCCCAACAGGGCATGCCATACATAGACGTACCTGGGAGTTTGGATAAAATAAAGCATTAATGGAACATCCTGAAAGATAAAGATTCCAGAGAAGAGATCTAAGATACTCATGAAGACATCATAGATTTACACTAGTTGTCCGAGTGGTAGGTATATATGTTGGACAACCGCTGACAATTTGATGGTTTTGGGGAAATAAGACATGAAACAGTTTTCTTTGAGAATTTCATGCAGCTGTAAAACGGGTTCAGTGGTGAAAAAACTTTACAGACAATTAGTGAACATGTCTATGTAAATCTAGAACAATTTCCGGTTCATTTTCACTTCATAGACAGGTTAAATAATAAATCAAATCTTCTACAGAGAGCAGTGAAACTTCAAAGTTTTCTCAAAACTTGCGCTGAACTCCAATTAGTTCGAATATATACCCATATAAGCACAGACATAAAACTACAGTTCGTGGTGAATTTTTAAAACTCATCCAATATTGTTGCTTAAGTTTTCTGTCTGCAGCAGTTTGCTTCAGTTCAGACCACTTAAGGCGAATATCTACATAAAATGACAAGGTAAGGTAATTAAGAAGTGCATAATTGAAACCTTACTTAAGGCCAAAATTCCCCTTGATTTCAGAAACAAATTCCTTCAGACCACTTGGTGTCTCACTTTCAGCCTCTTTATTGGTTGTTCTACGAAACTTATTATTTTCTTGAATGCTATTTAATCTACCACCAAACCTGCAGTTAGGGGAAAATCAGTAAGCCTGAATGTGCGTCTAAATTGACAAGAAAAGATAATGAACATACTGTGATCCTTCAACAAATGGCTCGCCTTCTATTTGGAACTCATTTGATGTATCTTGCCACCCATCGTCAATTATCAAAAACTTAGCTGGAGTACCTCCCTGTGATAAACTGTGTATGTTTGTTTGAATGTGATTAGATTTTATACAAATGAGTTGTCATCAAAGTAACAGGAGAAAAAAAAAATTGAAGTCAATTTAATTAAGTAAATAGGGGTAATCCAATAAAGAATTCGCAAGACCATAACAAGTCTATTGCTCTAATTTGTACGGTACGGACATTGTTTCTATCATTCTCAAGATACCCCTACCATTCAGATATTTGACTCACAAAGCTATATGATGTTCAGTTGGTGCAGCATCTTCACAATGGCACATCTTCCCATTAAGAGCTATATATATAATGATAAGATATTCTAGCTCTATGTGGATTTTCATCAAAGTAAATCAAATTATATAGAAGCAAGCTTTACAGAGGATCCTGACCAGATCTAGTTATATATATCATAGATATAACCCATTCCTCTCAGTGTATTCTTTATATTTTTCTTACCTGTAAAAGAGATGATAAGTTTTCTCCTCTCCTGAATATTTTACTAGGAATAATAGGGAATAATCATTATGGTCTCATAACTAAGGAATTTATCATCCTAGTACTAGGTTAACCCCTTCTCAATGCAACTGGTTTATGATCGCATATTAATGAATCATTTTGAAGGAAACTAAAGCGAAACGAGATTTACCTTTTCAGGCCTTCTCTGATTCCCTGAGGATTAACTCCTTGATAAAAGGCATCCCAGGTACACCAGCCAAACCAATCTAGCATTCCAGGCATCTGCATCAGGAAATCATAACAGGATGCGTTATTGATCATAGTAGTTGACTAAATCTTGAGATATTTAAAATTTTGGCCCTCTAGGTCTAAAACGTTGGCTGACTTGCCTGTTTGGATTCTCTAAGAGAAAAAGTTCCAAAATGCTTCTCCAAAATCCTGAAGATGATCACAAGTTAAAATACTTTAGTTTCAATAAATTAGTGTGAGGGTCTTGGTCTTAGATGACTTAACTAAGATTTGGTATGCTGCTTGAATATGGAACAGAAATTTGTTTCTATGTACTACAAATGCAATGCTATTTTGCTGTAAGTGCTCTGATCACTAAGCTAAAAAATTTACTTGAAACTCAAAAATTTGCTCAGAGAGGTAACCTACTTCATAGATTCCTTCAACAGATCGAAAGGATGGTTCCCACAGTTCACAAAAACTGCTTTTGGGGATTGTGAGGTAACTATAGCTGGGTCACCTATCAGATTAGATAAGAAGCCCATGTCATTAGACTAGAAAAAGAAGCAAAATGGGTGAGAAGGTCAGAGGGAACAAAGTTCTCTCTCTTTTTTTTCCTCCCTCAAATGGATCAAAATGCTAAGTTAAGTTACCAAGCTCGAAAACAAATATATATTCGACATTGTCTTTCTAAGCAGAAGAGTACAAGCACTTAACCTAGCTCAGTGAATTGTGTGATAGGAGGTTAGAATCATCCAGTAGCATCATTTTATTGTATCTGATAGATCAGCCAAGTCAAAATTATCTAATTCTATGGCCCTGCTCTTCCATAACATGGAAAATGAACATGACTGCTGCATCGGCAGAGAAGTTTGAACCAGATGGCTAGTATTCTTTAAGAATGCTCAAACCAATTCTAAATTCTAATAGAACGGAAATACTTGAACAAAGATTTTCTGAATTATTACCACTTTCAACACAGAACTCAAGCTCATTCGATGAATTCCCCTGCAAGCTGCTTCTAAATTCACCTTCTGGAACAGGCAAGAATAAGATATAAGGAGTAGCTTCCTTTAACGCATCAAAATCTGGTCCCTCCTTTGCTTGAAGGAGCAACATCTGAGTTTCAACCGGAATGTCACTTCCCATATTCCCCACTCGTGGTATCATCCACCAAAGCTTAAATCTAAAAAGACTTAATAATCTGACATCACTGCATCACGAAAAAACACATCTGAGTTACCCGCTGAACAGGGCTGGCCCTGAGGAAGGGGCCTACATACCCCACCCACCCACCCATCCTACGCAAGAAAAATCCTTGGTTTTTGTAGGTGTTTAAGAACATGGCTTTTTCCAATCTCAAATTCATAATGATAAAGTTCATGAAAATGAAACAGGGTATTCTGAAATCTGAATGAGCAGATGAACAACATATTAAATCAACCGTAGCTAAATCAGCTGTGAATTGAAGAAGAAGAAAATGAATCCTGGAACAAGAAGAAATTCCATACCGTATGACTCCAAGCTTAAAAACATGGCGTGAAGTAGCAGTTTCAGAAGTGGCACCCACAAATGCGGATGAGTTGGTTAATGGTGTGACAACCACATTCTCAGGCACTTTTGTCAACACTTCCTTACCATTGACACTGAGAACACCATCTTCAAGGACAGGTTTTGCGCTGACAAACAAAGATTGCCTCCATGTGTTACTAGTGCTGCTGTTAACACCAACAGACCCTCGTCCCCATGAGAAGATCCTGCGGTTGTGGTTGTGGTTGAGCTGAAGGGCTCCGGGAGACGGAGAAAACACGGTGGTCTGAAGCATGGCGGCCACGGAAGGTGAGGAGAGTGTATATATATATATATATATACTAGTAAGTTAACACATTCTACTTGTAACTGTAAAATTGACCGTTACATAAAAAAAAGCGGGACACAATGTTGGAGGAGGAGAATATGTGATGTAAGTTGGTTCCCAGATGATTGATTATAAGTAGAGATCGAGATGATGGGATGGGATGGGATCAGCCTCCCTTTGTTTGCAGCATTGAGCGCTTACTGACCACATTTTACATTCGGGTTGGGACTTTCTGTCATTTTCAATCTTTGAAATTGAATGATGGGGATTAACTGTCCTCTCATTTTTTTCAGGACGATTCTGTCCTCATTATTACATCACCAAACTTATAGGTATAGAGTATCACAGTTGGTTAATATATACAAGATTTGAACTGTGCTCTCATGAAGCTCAATTCTACCTTAATTTAATCTGTAATTTATTCCTTAAATTGAAGAAATTTTGATATGTATAATTAACAAATGAGTATTATTCAGGCCAAAAACTCTATAAAAAATATATATATAATTGGCAAATGGGTGGGATGGGGGGGAAAGTTTGATGAGAATGGAACCGCATGTGATTTCTTCATTCTTTCCCCCCTCACCTCAACTGAATTGAACCCTCCCCCTGCACTAAAAGCTAGCAAGAACATAAAAAGTGAAAAGTTTTATAGAATTACAAAAATCTAGTCCTTCACCAGAAACCAAAGACTAGATTCCTAGCTAGCAGCTTACTCTTAATTACTCTGTAGATGAGCCGATTACGTACTCAATTATGTCTAAACAGCAGCAGCAGCAGCTGAGGAAACTACAATTGGACTCCTTACGTAATGCTTGCCATCTGACCAGATAAGGCCTCCAAATACATAGTCCTTAGTTACACCAAGTACCTTAGCTTTGAGGGTCACTTTAAAGCTCTTTTCTTCACCAATATTTTTAAACTTCAAGATATTAGGTTCAACTGTAACTGAAACTCCAAGTGGTTTGTGAATACGAACTGCATAGGTACCAGGAGAACCAACATTCTTCACCCTTCTAGTCACAGTGACTGAGCCAGACAATTCAGGGACTGCTATTGAAGGGTAATTGAAGTCCAGAAGACTGGCTGACTTGGGGCATTTGTAATTAGGAGATTCAGAAAAGAGTTGCATCATTGTCTTGTTATAGCCAATGGCACAAAGAAAGTCTAAGTAATCATTGACAGTTAGGTCATAGATCAAGCCAGGATCCATGGCGCGATTTGGTCGTATATGACCAGCACCATAACTGAATGGCGTTGCCTCAATAAATGAAGCATTCTTCATTGGATTTACAGTGTTGTCCCTCGTTCTTGCTGGCAAAAGATTGGAGCAATGAAGACAATTCAGTTAGTACGTACACACGGATATTTGTATGGTCAAAATATTGGACAACATAATTAAATTCACTTGTCTTGGTAGAGACTAAATGGGATAAAAATGCAGAGAAAGGAAAATGAAGTCCAATGATCACCAGTTGTCATGATTGCAGATCTAATTGCAGATGGACTCCAGTCAGGGTAGAGTGTCTTCAGAAGGCCTACAACTCCAGAAACATGAGGGCACGACATGGAGGTACCAGATTCAGTGTTAAACGCAATCCTGCGCTTATCAAAGCTTTCATTGGTAGGGCTGGTTGCTTGGGTATAGGCAGCTATGATATTTACACCAGGAGCAGTGATATCAGGCTGAACAATTCATAAGACAGTGAAAAGAAATTATTAAGGAAAACTGGTGAAATCATGAAATGTTTAATGTTGGTGTATATGTAATATACAAAGTTATGCGTGGGATAACAGCATTATTAAAATCATATAAATATATATAGCTAGACCTTAAGGATCTCAGGAGTGATAGTGTTGGGTCCTTGAGAGGAGAAAGATGCCATGAATGGAGCAGGTTTTGCGTTCAGCTGTGCTGTTGGGGGCGTTATAAATCCCTGTGGATCACTGTTAAGATATACAAGTTAAATGAGAAAATAGACAAATAAAGCTAGCTAGCTTCAGATGGGAAAGAGAGAATGACAGTTACACTGTGGAATTAATGTAGGAAAATACAGCAATGCCATCTGTATAATTAATTTGCGAGGCTGGTAGTACGTGAGGATCCGCAATGATTTCATTACCACTGCCCTTATCATTACAAAGAATCATCCCAACTGCTCCGGCAAGAGCTGCTTGTTCACCCTTGTCTACTCTTGCAGTATCACCCCTAAGACAGGCCAAAATCTTACCCTTCACCTTCTGTGGGTCTAGTGTTCCTCCTATACAAAGCATGCTGCAGTGTACAAATTGTCACTTAATTAAGCCACTGACGATAAAAAAATCACTACAGCTACCTATAAGTTCACCAAAATTTGAGCAGAGGATATATGTATAGCTTTTAAATAGAAGGTTGACTCTTACGCATCATGAGGAGAAGCATTAGCTGCTTTAGCTTGTGCACCAGTTATAAGTGGATAAAATCTGTCTTCCGGTAAAGTCTTAGAAAGGCTCGTTCCCTGGAATTAGAAGAAACTAATTAATTAAATTATACCATGAAAAGCTAATCACTCAGCTACATCTCTATGTAGAGAGATAAATAAGTGAATGGAAAGAAGACCTTGAGACGCAGCCCATTTCGGAGTTGAACAATAGCTTGAAACTCTCGGTCCAAAGTACTTGCTCCCACGGTTATCATCCAGGGTGCAACATTTGAGACAGTTCCAGCGGCAGGACCAGAATTTCCTGCTGAGCATACCACAACGATACCATTCTTGACAGCATGGAATGCCCCAATGGAAAGGCCATCATCCAAGTAATTGGAAGGGTCCCCACCAAGTGAGACTGAAAGCACATCAACCCCATCATGTATGGCTGCATCAAAGGCTGCCATGATATCAGCATCAAAGCATTCACTGCCGTTGATTGGTGGCCAGCACACTTTATATGCAGCAACTCGGGCTTTGGGGGAACCACCTTTGGCGGTCCCATTCCCCAAGCCGAACACATTGGCTCCAGCTACGAAGTTTCCAGCTGCTGTGGATAAAGTGTGAGAACCATGACCTTCATGGTCTCGTGCACTGTTAAACGAGGACCTCAATGGCGCCCCTGCATACGAAGCATATCCTTTGTTGAAGTACCTTGCACCGATGAGCTTCCTGCATGCATGCAGTACATGAGATGAATTAATATGATGGGATGATTATTTAAAAACCATATTCACGGCACATATCATCACCAACTGTAAATCAAAATCAAAATCAAAACCAGGTACGAAGAAGAACAAGTTGACACAGTGTAAAGTAAGGATTATAGAAAAAGGGCAAAGCTGACCTGTTGCAAGGAAAACCGGTGGTGTCATTCTGGCAGATTCCTTTCCACTTTGCTGGAATGGGTCCAATCCCTTCGTCACTAAAGCTCTCTGATTCGGCCCAAACACCTACCGAGCAAGCACCAGAAATTAAACACCAACTGATTTCACACTACCAGAAATGAACTAATATGCGCAAGATTCGAATTGAAAGGAAATGGTGAAAGAAAAGAAAAATTACCAGTGTCAAGATTCCCTATAATTGTATCTTCACCAAATCTGGCCCTTTTCCATAAAGAAGTGGGGTGGATCACTCCATCCTTTTCCAGTAACATAAAGTCCCATGAATGAGTAGTGTGTAATTGTCTTCCTTGGTTTAAAAAAACTGAGACAACTTTTGGATGCTCTGCATTGGCAGTACGTACCAATTAATTATACATATATAATAATAATATTTGCATATGTGAGTTTGTATGCCTAACACTAATGATGAATAGGTTTCATACTTGCGATTTCAGCTGCCTCTTCCTCTTCAAGAGTGGCAGCAAAACCATTGATATGCCTTTTGTATGAGTAAATAATTGCTTCATTGGCTTTCTGGGTACTGCATGCATGCATTCGCGCACAAGCTTGTAAGAAGAAGAAATCATGGATGACGGATTATAAGATAGATACTAGCTAGTACCTTCCAAGGAATGATCCGAGGAATTCAGAATGGGAATCAGTCACACGATGAAGATCAGCTTCTGAGACTTGTGGACCATGTGCATGGGATCCCAGGTACACTATGTAAGACTTGTCGATATATATGATCACAAAACAGAGATTAGTTTTTGACAAAGAATGCAATGCAGCAGCAGCGAGACAGCAATATATATATATATATATATAATTTGTATTTGTAGTCAGCGTAGATTTACTATTATTATTATAGGGAGGGATTACCTTTTTTATTGCAAAAGCGCGTACTTGAAACAGAGAAAGAATAACGATTAATTGGACGAAACATGAAAGCTTTCCAAACCACATTTTTGCTTTGTCAGCGCTTGCTTGCACTAATTATTGAAGAAACTAGAAGAGGCTCTGTTTCTGAGTGATTATTATTATACATATGTTACGTATATATATATATCCTAGAGCAGATGAAACACATTATGATATGACAGCGGAAGAGACCTACGTTGAAAACAATCCTTTGAATGCCAAACTCTTCCACAACAAAAATTCTATTAACGATTTTCTACTAACTTATCTAAAGTTCTAAACCCAATCTGCTTCTAATCCTTCCTCCGAGATTTGCTCCCTTTTCTTTTCTTTTCTTTTTTTCTTAAGGTTTAATAGAATCTAAATTCTAATTTCTAAATGGGACATTGGTTTGCTTTTCACACGTGTAAATCTGGTTCTCTGCAGCAGATCACTCGTTGTTTGGGCTATTAATTTGGGCCTCTCAGAATCTTGGATTAACAAAGGAAAAAGAATGGTAAACTCTTTGTTTGGGCTTTAATAAAATATTGTCCAAGCGGGACCTTTTCTTTTTCTGAACTCATGCTTTTTTTTTTTGGGTTTTAAAATCCAAGGGTGAGGAAAGGAAAGAAAATGAATAAATTATAATGAGAAGACTTATTTATTGTAGTGCCTCCTGAAACTTCGATCAAATCTCATTTTACTCCCTTAAGTTAAAGTGACCCACTTTCATCCCTTGATCGAAGTTTGGTGACTCACTTTACCCCCTGTTGTCAACTTCATCCAAAGCTCTATTAAAGTTGATAACGTGGTAGGGGTGTTTTTGTAATTTCATACACACGAATCATTACACCAATTGAGTGGGTGAAATGGCAAGTTGAGCCCACCTCCACATAGATAAACATATAGTTAAATATTAAAAACCCTACCCAGCAACCAATCACTCCCTCAACCGCCACAATCCTCACCACCCATCCACCCACCCTATCCCTCTATCATCATTTGATCTCTAATTTCTTTGTCAATGCGAAGCAGAGCAAAAGCAAAAAAAAATTATAGTGGAGATCAGTTCCCAAGCCACCCAACCCCATCTCATCTTCCCTGACCTTTTTATTTTTTTTATTTTTTTTATAATAAAGGTAAACTTGGAAAATAAAAGCCAACTAGTATGATGTATTAATGACATTGTTTTAAGTGTAAAAAAGGGGACACATGTTATGAGATAAAGAGAGAAAATCCAAAAGAGAAAGTTACTAGCATTTGCCATGCAAAAATTTCATTTCCACTGATTCATTAATTACCAAGTCTGTCAGGCATCTTGCATGCAATAATTGTTGAGATTAATTATTGTTTTGTTTGTTAAGCATCACTATCAGTCTATCAGGCATCTTTTTTGCATGCAATATATTGATTTGAGACAGAGAAAAAAACAAAAAAGATGGAAAAAGGAGTTAAGGGTTGAATTGAACAACCTCAGCCACAAGTTGCAAATTATTGAGGAGTCCTTGCTGCTGACTAAATACATACCTACTGGGCTAGGCTACATTACATGTCAAGACCAGAAAAAGTAGGGAGGGTGAAGCAATGTTGTATTACCCTTTACTATACTCAGACGTAGGAACGTTGTATTACCCTTTACTATACTCAGACGCAGGAGTGTTGTATTACCCTTTACTATGACTCAGACACGGGAACATTGTATTACCCTTTACTATTAATGTAGGAAATTATACAAAAATAACTCATGGTGTGTTTACTAATCAAGAATTAAATTCCACCTATGGAGGATTCCTGTGTTTACTTCACATTACGGAATTGAAAAGTAAGTGGGGCCACACGAAACTAGGAATTGAATTTCTGATTTTGGAGGAATTCAATTCTTGAGTGGGAGGTGGTATTCTAATTCCAGGAGAACTAACCCATTAGGAATTCATCTTTTTTATCCATTATACCTTCACACAATTTTAAAATTTCCAAATTTGTCATCTACTTTAACCTAACAACGATGATATTTTAGTAATTAGTACAACCCCTACCCCAATTCCATATGATTTAGTAAACAACTTTAATAGGAATCCAGAATCTAATTCTCCTTAATTCAACTCTTCCTCAATTCAATTCATCATCAATTCAATTCCTCCTAATACAATTACAGATTAGTAAACATGTCATCAATGTTATGTTAGTCGATGAGTCTGTGACTGTGACTCTATGAGGTAGGGCAGCAGTAAGCAAACTCATTATTATTAACTATAGGCTATTAAGGGAAGGCAAGTGAAGGCAGTTGTTGAAGGCAATTGTTGATGCAGTTGTTGATCCATACATATACATACATATGAAGGCAGTTGTTGATGCACAAAAATGGTCGGACACTTTTGAACCGAACTTAGTGATAATATCACCTTTGGCCCTGCATGCTCTTTGGCAAAGTGGGTAAGTTGCGAAACAAAAAATGAGCAGTGAGACCTTAGGCACCGGTGTGGTACCGGTCGAAGACTCTCCAATGTTTAAGTTAGTATCAAGTATGGAGTGAATAGTGATGGCTAAATAACCGAATGTCGTAGTTACCTTATTTTGGGGACTTGTTCCCCTATTTATAGATTTTGGGAGATGTGCATCTTGAATGAGATTTCGATATGGGACTGTGGGCATTGCCTGAGGAGGCACCGCTTGTCCTTGTGAGAAATCTCTAATGAAGTGTGGTTCTTAGCCATGATTGACTGTCTATGGTGTCGAAGGCTCACAACCTGCCGATGGTACTTTGTGGGACGCAATTGATTATCGGGTTTAGCGGGTCCTCCTCGTGGGTCCCTTGTTCCATATGTCGTTCTCTGATTGACCGGTCAGATATTATATAAACAGCAGCAGAACCGAACTAGTATATATATATATATCGCTGGTGTTGTGTTGAGTGCAATCAAATCCTTGGGTCTTGGAGATCGCCCATCCGTGATATCTTATTCTTACTTGACCAAAGACTGGAACAAAATGAAGGTATGTATGTATGTTAAGTATGTGTATATCATCACTTAGCAAGCACACCTTTGTTCCTCTGTTTTACATTTCTACTATAACTCACGTAGCAGCAGCACGCTCACCCAACCCAATCCAACCCCATTTAATTATAAATTTGTTGTTTTTGATATGCAGTGTAAGACTAAGAAGATTGTGATGAAAGTACCTATGAATTGCCAGAAATGCCAACAGAAGGCGTTCAAAATTGTTGCCGAAGCAGATGGTATGGCGAGTTAGTAATTATAAGTATATACAAAATACAAAAGCACATGCTCATCTTCTCTGCTTTGACTGCAGGTGTGAGCTTTTTGGGATTAGGAGAGGGGAGAGACATAGTGGTGGTGATTGGGCAAGGAGTAGACGCCTGCAACTTGGCTAAGAGCTTAAGGAAAAAGTTTAAGACTGCTGAGATTATCACCGTCGCAGATGTGTGAAGACCCTAAAGCCTCCATGAAGTGAATATTAATTAAGCTACTCAGCCCTTTTCAATATTGTTAGTATTTGGGCAACGCAACCATGCATGATGTGATGCTAAATTAATATTAAAGTAATGTTTCCAACCAAATTTATATGATCATGATTCATATGATATATAGCGTGCATTTGCCTGCCCTGCCCTGCTGCAAATGTGACACATTAATTAATTAATTGGTTATCTTAATTTTGAATTTAATTAATAACCAGGCTGCACTCAATTTGCCTCTCCTCCTGAACAGTGTCAAGACTCGAGAGTCAAAGGTCAAGAGTCCACGGAAAAATGTTGGGTCTTGTGTTGTTTCTTTGTGATCATTAAATTTGTGTGTATTGTATTGGGAATCATGGGAAGGGAGATGGGGATGGTGGGCTAAGCATTGCAAATTTGCAATTGTCTCCTCCTCCTCGATCGATCACAAGAAATCACAACGTATGTGGAGTGAATTTCATATTGATGTGATTTTGAATAGTTGAGTTGAACTTTATAATTAATTTGGATGTGTTGAAGATAACTTAATATGAAACTTAATGTTAAAATGTATGATAAATTTTTTTTATGCAAAAAAAATTGGGGATTTAGGGCGGGTATGGGGAATAATCCCCCTACGGAGATGGGGACGGGAATTCCCCGAAACCTATTAAACGGGGACGGGTTCGGAGACTGGAGTGGGGATGGAGAGCAAGGACGGGGATGGTATTGTCATACCCGATCCCTATCCGACCCCTTCCTGACCCATTGCCATCCCTGGCACGCGTCGTCCTATATTGTCTTGCAACACAAATCACTAGCTACGTGGAGGGTACGTGTCTACTGTCTTGCAAGTTGAAAGAGGGCACGCCACCTGCACTTTCTTCTTCTTCTTTTTTGGCTCTCCATCGGGTTCAGACTTCACCACTGTGTGCGCCTGGCCTCTCTCTCTCTCTCTCTCTCTACACGGATTACCTTACATTACATGCTCTGCTGATCCTCAGTTTCAATAGCAATTAATAAGTTACAAAACTAACTAATAACTTATTATATATAGCTTAATCAGCTAGCTAGACAGAGGAGACAATGGAGGCAGGCCCAGATTATTCCCACAACCAAATTAACCCAACAGGAGCAACGGAGCCAAAAACAACAAGAGATAAGTTAATTTACTTGTCTTTCTCTAATCGTGTGAAGCTCCATAAGCTAACCCACCTAACCGACTACTACGCTACTACTACTAGTGATGATGATCTCTCATCATCATCATCAGGCGGCTTTCAAAGGAGCAGCAGCAGCAGCCACACCAACCCACTTGAAGACAACCCCTTCTACCACCCCTCCCACTCCCATGGCTTCTACATAACCCCGTCCGACGTTGTCCTCCGCCACATCGTCTACGACTACCAACACCAACCTAGTTCTGCTTCTGCTACTTCCTTAGATGATGATGATGCTGATGCTGCCGCCTACCACCGCGCTGGCCCACGACGCCAAATCTTTTTCCAGGCGTCAAGCACCAAGGCTGCTATTGTCACCTGCGGTGGCCTCTGCCCGGGCCTGAACACCGTCGTTCGAGAGATCGTTCTTGGCCTCCGGGACCTCTACGGTGTCCGTCAAATTTTCGGTATCAAGGCTGGCTACCGTGGCTTTTACTCCAAGGAATTGGAACCCCTGCAACTTAACCCCAAGCTTGTCCACAACTGGCACAAGAACGGTGGCACCATTCTCCAGACCTCCAGAGGTGGGTTTCATCTTCAAAACATTGTCGATGCCATCCAACATCGCGGCTATAATCAGGTTTCTACTTTAACTTCTTTAATTACTTTACTACCGACTTGTACATTAATTAATTCCTTGTATATATACTAATAAAGTTGTATATTATCTTTCTCCTTTTTGAGTGATTATAGAATACTATGGTAGTAGCGTTCTTTGCTTGTCATCCTTCCAATCTTAAACTACTACTACTTTCCTTTTTGCTTAACAAACAAAAGGTCAAAATAAACTTGTGTTTAAAATTTGAATTATTGACTTATTTTTTGTTAAATATTAATTCATCATTTCTGATGAATTGATGATTATCTACTATACGTATATACATTTGACCTAGGTACCATAAATTTGGAGAGGTAACCTTTGTTAGATAAGCTGGTGGTTGCTGGTAAATATACAAATTATGGAGGTAATTCGCACTAACACAATATATGCTGATCTGTTGCCGGAAGGAATTTTAAATATGTATCAAGGTGGCTAGACTAACACAGTTGAGCAAACTTTTTTTTTTAATATTTTTTTATTGGGCCTGAACTTTGTAAAGTATTGCAATTTACTACCTATGTCTAACTCCATTAAAATTTCCCTTAAGTTTAAGGGTATTTTATTCATTTCCTTATAACTAAAAATAAATGTAAAAAAACAGAATTTTTTTATATATAAAGTTAATTTAATTTAATTATACCACACCTTCCCCAACCCCTACCGTACCATACTCTATATTTCTCTGTCTCATGGAATATTGACATGGGTTGTTGAAATTGAATTGCAAATATAGCTATAGACCAACCAAGCTTCAGTTGCTAATGGAATCATAACCCATTTCTTCTATGACAACCCACACAACAAGGAAATTTAGGCTTAGGTCTCCAACTAAGAAGACAAAGATTTGGAGATCATAGAGGGCTTAACTACTTGGTTATTATTATTATTTTTTTTATTAACTTGTAGTCACTACAAAAAAAAAAAATTGGCACCAGCCACCATTATTTGGTGACATTTAGTGACTAATCCTAGGGTGACTAAAGGCTTTATTATTATGCAAATGATAAAGAAGGAGAATCATACATGTGTGGAATGGGAGGGAGGGTGAAAAGCGAGGGGGTGGCTGCTGGTGATGTGTTCCAAAATGAATTTTAGCTGATGCATAGGATGGATTAGCGGTAATGACATCTTTCTTTCCCTTTATTAAATTCTGTTTTTAAAATTTTATTTTTAGTTATAAGGAACAGACAAAAATAGCCTTAAACTTAATAGAAACTTTAACGGGGTTAGACATAGGTGGTGGATTGTAACACTTTACAAAGTTCAGGTGGTTAAAAATAAAAATTAAAAGTTCATGTGGTAATGGCGCACTTGCCTAAAAGTTCAGATTGTATTTGTGCAAATTTCCCTTTTTTATTTTTATCCTTAGGAGGTCATTCTCATTTTAAGAAAGCGTAATCACAAATTACCTATAAGTAATGTCCATTAAGGTAGGTTACAGATCTTTAAAAATCACACCTCAATTTGATTTATCTTATGGAAATTACATATGATTGATTTATTGATTGGATGATTGCATAAAAAAATGTCGTTTGTACCTACAGCTGTACATTGTAGGTGGAGACGGCACGATGCGCGGGGCAGTGGAGATATTTCATGAGATTTGTCGGAGAAAACTGAATATTGCAGTGACTGGGATTCCGAAAACTGTGGACAATGATGTAGGTATCATTGACAGGTCTTTCGGGTTTCAGACAGCAGTAGAAATGGCGCAGCAGGCAATAAGTGCAGCTCATGTGGAGGCTGAGAGTGCAGTGAATGGAATAGGGTTGGTGAAGTTAATGGGTCGAAGTACAGGTCATATTGCTCTGCATGCAACATTGAGCAGCCGTGACGTGGACTGCTGCATAATTCCTGAAATTCCATTTTACCTGGAAGGAAAAGGAGGGCTATTCGAATTCCTTGAGAAGCGATTGAGGGAGAATGGACATGCAGTGTTGGTGGTGGCTGAGGGAGCCGGACAGGATTATATGAGGAGGAGGGTGGGCATGGACAGAATTAATGAGGATGATGCTCAGAACCAGAAACAGGAGGACATAAGTATAAGGGCAGCTGGTGGTGGTAGAGATGAATCAGGGAACCCAGTGTTCCTGGACGTCGGGCAATGGCTCAAGTCAGAGCTAAACAAGTGGTGGAGGAGGGAGCACCCAAATGAG